>NW_017671165.1:209845-344525 GCF_001879085.1 Nicotiana attenuata
AATCATCATAAAATTGTTTGTGATGCAATTATTAATTATTTATATAAAAATGCAGGAATAAATTAATTGAAAGCCTGTAAAAATTATAAAAAATTATAGAAAATTACGGAAAATACTTGGTGAGGCTCATGCACTATTTTGAAGGTATATATGCATTTTTAAAATATATGAAGGAAAAAATTAGGGTATCAACAGCTGCCCCTCCTTTACCGGGTAAGGGATGAAAGAGTTGTCAAGTAAAAAAATAGACGACTGATTTTGTACAGAATGGGGTAGTTTTTGTAAAAATAATACGCCGCACCTTGGTATCTGAGCTGCCTACATATCCATGGTTTTACAGGAATCATGTGTTGATACCCAATTTTACCCTCATATATTTTAAAATGCATATATACTTTCAAAATAGTGCATGAGCATCAACCAGTATTTTTTCACAATTTTCCTATTATTTTAAAAGGATTTTTATTAATTTATTCTAGAATTTAATATATAAATAATTACTAATTGCATTACAAACGATTTATGATAATTTTATTTGCTTAATTTATCATTTATATTTATACTGAGCTTTGGTTATTTCACAAATAGCCATATGCACATGTTAGGGTTATAATGTCAATAACTTTATAATAATAGCCCATGTGTGCATAATTACCTTATTTCATAAGAAAATAACCTTTTATATTTTTATAAAGCTAAGTAGTTATCTTAAATAATCTTCATGCATAAAAATCATTTTTGTCATTTAATTAGCTATTTTTACAAATTATTTTATTAATAAATCGAGTATTTAACAAATAACCCCTTTAATTATGTTTAAATTCGGACCCCAGCCCAATTCATCTACCCTCATCCCTTACCCTATTCTAACCCAAAACCCTGACCCAATTTTATAACCCGCTGTGAGCATGTGATTTTTGTGGGATTTTGTGCTAATTGTTTTTTTACAATTATATAGGATTTTGTGGGAATTTGTGCTAATTGTTTGCATTTCTGTGCATGTTTATTTTTTGTCGAAATCATGAAAATGCCAAAATACCATGCATTAAATTTAGGTTCTATTTTTACATTTTTAAGGTTAATTAGTGAATTAGTTGCTTTATTAAAATTAAAAATCACAAAAAATTGGCTTGCTGATGCATTTTTAGCTTTTTAATTTTTAGATCAGTAATTTCCTCGTTTAATCTAGGAGTAATTAATTTTCGTAAATATTATAGTAGATAATTAGCCTAATTTCGCAAATTAATTTAATTTAGGTTTTAAATTAATTAAAAAGGAAAATAAAAATAATTGAAAAAAATAAAGAAAAAAGGGAATTAGAGGATTAAATAATGGGCTGTTGTTTAATGGGCCAATTATGCTGAAGCCCAAATCCCATTCACCCCAAACCCGTTCCAAACCCAAGCCCAACTCTCCCAACCCGGTCCAGCTCGCTTGTCTCAACCAAATGACCCCATTTCGAGCTGCATCATCTCAGTCGTTGGATTTCAATGATCCAACGGCCCGGAATCGGATCACCCTGTGTATAAAATTGTCTGAACCAAGGCACCTCCCCCCCCCCCCCCCCGTCAAGCCCTAACCTTCGTCTCACTCATCTAACCCTAGAGGTCGCCGCCCTAAAATCCATCGTCGCCTCCGCCGCAAACCACCCACCGGAAATCGCCTCACGGCGGTTCCGGTGGTCCAAACACCCCCAAATTTACACCATGAATTCCCCACACTCTCCTCATTCCAAATCTCCAACCCTCTTCCTTCGAATCCCTGTCAATCCTCTCAAATCTCAGATCTAAAATCGGACCCCAAACCCTGATTCACCCAAATTATACCAAACACTCCCCGCCTCCTCGTCTTCCAGGATCCCTAAATCAGCCCACTTGAATCCCTCTCAAACTTCACCAATTCCAAATCTGTTTGGGCATGCATGAGCTTCTAAGGCGATTTGAGCTGAAAATGGGTGTCACTTGTCTGTTCTCAATGGGAACAGTCATGTGACACCTATTTTTGGATTTAAATCGGGGAAAGACGGGTCCAGCCGGAGCCACTGGTCATTCATTGCAGTAGGTATTTTTTCCTCTTCCTTTCTTCTATCTTCTCATCATCCTGCCTTTCTTTAGCTTATTTACATCTTTGATTTCTTCTACTTTTTCTATTTCCTTTGACCGGAAAATGAAAAGTGGTAGTTAGTCTTAATTTTAGGCTGTTAGATTTTGTTTCCTTTCCCCTGTGATTAATCATCAATGTTAGTCAGCTAGTTTAGGTTTAAAATCATGCACTTGCCATCAAGATCATTAGACTTCCAGTTTTTCATTTTTAGGGTTTATTTAAATCAGTTAACTTGTGTTTATTGATATTTGTTTCGAAATCAGCATGTTAATGTTTCGTGGTGTTTTGATTCCCTATTAAAATGGTTGTATTAATTGTTTCAAAGGTTGAATCTCAAATAGGTTCATTCATTAATTGTTTCTTGCTAATGTCAGTGCTGATTGTTCATGTGTCGGGTTGTTTCTGATTCCATTTCAATGTTAAACCTATTTAGGTTTCAGAAATTGATGCCATTTGATTCTGATTTCCTAGTGATTCTGTTTTAGAAAATTGTTTGTTTAGTTTGTAAATGTTCAGAACTTTCAGGGGTTTTAATTGAACAATGAAAACTTAAGGGGGTCATAAAGGTTTAAATGATTTTGAAATCAGATATTTCATGCTAGAATAGAGGGGCACCTGTCCCTATTTGGTTAGCATAAATGTGCTAAGCCAATAAGGGACAGCCAGCTGTCCAGTTAGTTAAAAATATGCCTTTTGCAGGATGGAGAATATTTCCAATTCTATTTTTGTGCGCATGGCCTTAGAGGCCTATAACTAGTGCCCTTTCCTTTCACTCCGCGGAATAATTACCATTTCTCTGCTCCTAAATTTTTTTCTGAAAACACATTGAAAAAGAAAGGGTTTTCAGAACTGGAAAGCACCCAAAAAAGGAGTTCAAATACTGTTTCATTAGCTGATTTTTCTGGGTTTGAAAAAGAGTTCCAATATTTTGCTGGGTTTTGGATTCTAAGCATGGATTAGATTGGGTTGTATTGCTGCTGACTACATGTTGTTTAAGCTCTGCTGATTTTCTTTATTGGTTTATTCTAGCTGATATCAGGAATTTTTTTTCCTTACTGCTGTATCCAGGTACTTCTCGTGAGCTTTTTTTTTTAAAATGCAAAACTGAACAACATGCTTGATTTAAAGTGGATATTTCAGAATGTATTTAGTTTAATATGTGTTTTGTTTCCTTCTTTTGTATGAAGTTTTGTTGCTATTTGTTAAGCTTGCTTAAGAGCTATGTTAGTTTGTAGTCTAATTTTATTGTTAAGACTGAAAGCAGCCCCTTCATACAAATCAGAATGGTGTAGTATGTCCAGGACTGTAATTATTTGAGACTTAATTCAAGTTTGTAGGTTATATGTTCATATGAATGTTAGGCGTGACATTAATTCATGAACAAACTTCAAAATGATGCCCTGTTAACCTATAGCTACTGCATGCTTACTCAAATTTCTGGACATGTAACATTGCATTTGAGGATATTTTACAATGGCAGACGTATCTCTTTAACACTGATGAGTAAAATTATGAATCAAGGTTGCGTGATGAAGGTCGTATGAATGTATTGTTTTCCAGAATTTTATATATCATGTTGTGTGTGGATCAATGGTGAGTTGGGCCTCATTAGGGTCCTATGTTTTCAAGTGTCCTGGGCTGTAGGTGACTAAAAGAAACTCGTGTCTCAATTGGGCCTGGAATTGGTCCATCAGAGACAGCCCAAATCGGAGCTCCATCTTTGGACCCTACAATCGATTTAGTTGCTTGTTTTAAGTTTAACTCAAAGTTTAAATCGATTTTTGTTGGTGGATTTCTTCAAGCATGCTGTTAATCTGTATTGTACGAGTGGGAGTGTTGGGAAATTTTAGAGCTGGGCCCAATGCTGGCCCAATCGAGATGGCTGAGTCGATTGGGCTGTTCTCTTCATCTGCCGTCTTCTTGGATTTAATTTCAGCCCAAGTCCCCAATATGGACTCTTAGCTTTCTTCATAACAATTTAGCATGTTGTATCTTGCAAGTATTAATGTCCCTTAGGCCTAATTAAGTTCCATTTTTAAAGTGGAGTGAGGTGTGCCATCTTAATTAAATCTCTCATGGCCCTCATATTAATGTTGTAACTTAGATATTAAAATGAACTTCGTAGTTTGCTTAGGCGCGTTAATTATATAATTATCACGGCTATTACTAAAATTTGGGGGTGCATTTTATGTAATCCGATTCCAACAACTTCAAATAATAAAACCCCTTTGAATCTATTGAGGTGTGTCATGCCAAACAGAACCCCTTTAACCCATGGTCCTGATGTAACTAATTCAAGAGTTAATCCTTGTAAAAATTGAGGTGTGCCTACAATTAAACTCTCCTTGACCCTCATAAATGTTGTTATTAATTTGAACCTTCGTAGTTTCTTTAGGCGCGTTCTTTTAATAATTCATCATAGCTACGGGTACGGCTCTCGTGACGTAGCTGTGATTTTTAATTACAAAATCCGGGTGCACATTTCATGTGGCCCAATTTCAATTCTTAACAATGTTAAATAGAATGTGTCGCAGCGCGGGTGCATTTCATGTAGCGTGGTTTACGACGTATTTTAAATGACATTGAATCTTCCTAAAATCAATTAAAAGCCGTTATAAAAGCTAAAATGCACAATTGGTTAAAATATGTAGTTAATCAGATAATAGGCCAATTTTAATACTTTAAGCGATCGTGCTCGAACCATCAAACTCGGGAATGCCTAACACCTTCTCCCGCGTTAACAGAATTCCTTATCTAGAATTTCTGGTTTCGCAAGACTTTTGTATAAAGTCGAAAATTTCCTCGAATTAGGATTTTAAAATAAATCGGTGACTTGGGACACCAAATAAACTATCCCAAGTGGAGACTCTAAAAAATTAAATAAATAATCCCATTTCAAATAATGTCACTTTAATTGGAAAAACTCCCATAAGCTCTCAGATGGGTAAAAAAGGAGGTGTGACAGCTCTGGCGACTCTGCTGGGGATAAGAACCCAGGACTTTTGTTCAGGGTTTAAGAATTCGAGCTTAGAATAACTGTTATAGTTTTATTATTTGATTCTTGCATGTTTGAACCTAATGTGCTAAATGCTGCTTTTACCGCTTTGATATTGACTGAATTGTATATAAAACTGTTACGAATCCCTTTTCTCTCTGAGTCTTGTTGATACCTAATTTTTCTCGCATATTTTTTATATGCAAAATACTTTCAAAATAGTATATATACGCATATATAAGCATGTCCAAGTGTTTTATTATTTTTTCAATTTTTAAAAGATTTTTAAACCAATTTATTGCCCTATTTTAACAGTACAAAACCAATGGTTATTCCCAAGAATATCATTTTTGGTGATTCACTTATTTTATTCTCATATTTATACCAAAATATAGCTTAGGTAATTTTTGCACATTTTTATAAATTGATTTTGTATTCTTAAAGCTAAATTGCACTTAATTGCAATACTAGCCTGTTTTATAAACTAATGGAGTTTATAATTGCAAATTTGATTCCAGTATTTTTGATCCAATATTTATATACTATTAATTAATTTAGCACCATTAATTTAGTTTCAGAAATCATTTTGCTATTATTATAAAATAAAAAGGGAAAAGTGGCTATTTAAAAGTTAGCCCTATTTCGTTTCAATTTTAGCCCAAATTGACCCCTCATTAAAACCCAATTCAATCTTTAACGGGCTAACCCAATTTCGATTTAACCCGCCCCTGACCCAACTAAAACCTACCCGACCCAGATCCCCTCTTATCTTGGTCGTTGATCTCTGAGATCAACGACCCCTATTCATTCTTGCCTTTTTTTATCCAAACGACTACCCTAATCCCCTCATTCCTCATCTATCAGCCGCCTCTAAACACCCCACTCTCTCAAACTCTCTCGAATATTCTCAAAACCCTAATCGTCTTCTACCTCGAAACCCACCGGAAAGCATGGCTTTTCCGGCCATGGGAGTCTCATATTCACCTCCTATCGCTCCTATGTGCTCGATACTTGAAGACTCGAGGCCAGACCTCGAAGGTCTTCACTCAGATCTCCACCGATCCAAGGTTCTACGGCTATCTCCGGCTTTGCTCCGGCGTATCTTGGTCTTCTGAGCCTGATTCTGATCTTCTGCGACTCAGATCGGACCTTTTTAAAGCCTTTCTCATTTTAGGGTTCTTCTGAAACACTAACTATTCGAGGTTTTCTCCTTTCAAACGGTTTCCCCAACTTTCTTTCAAAAATTACTTTCAAAATCGATTCTTTTTCGATTTAGGGTTTTCTAAAATGCTTAAAATGTTTCTCCGACTTTTCTTTTCCCTTTCTTTGTGTGTATTTGTCTCTATTGTGCTCATATGTTTCCTTTCTACCACACATGTTCTTCTTTGCTTTCTAATATTTCGTTTTCTTACTGTGTCTCTATACCCTGCTCTCACATGTTTATCTCACTGTCTTTCCTATATCATGTTCTCGCATGCTTTCTATTGTGTTCTTGTGCTTTTTTCTTTTACCATGTTCTTGTATGGTCTTTTACTGAGTTTTATACTCCGTTCTTGAATGTTCTTTACTGTGTTCTATATGCTCCACGCTTGTGTTTTTTCAACCATATTTTCCATATTATGTTCTCATGTGCTTTCTACTATGTTCTAGTATTTCTTCTACTATGTCCTACTATACTATACCTTTCTACTGTGTTCTTTGATATTTTCCTTCTACTGATCCTTGTTTAGGTTTTTTTCTGAGAAAAAACTTTCTTAAGCATGTTTCTTCTACTCTTACTACCGTGTTTCATGTGTTCTCATGAGTTTCTGAAAGAAACCCCTGAGCCTGTTTCGACTACCTGCTTCCTCATCTCTGTATTTGATTCAAGGTGGAAACCCTAGATTTTGGGGGTTCTGCCGAGGTTTGGTCACGTGATTGAACTAGGGTTCTATTTTAGAACCCTTGACTCTCTCAGACTAACTTTTGAGTTTTTGAACTAAGTCTGAACTTCTTTGCTTACATACAACTCTGAACTTTTAAATTTCTTCTACACTAGACTCTTCTACTGATTGGCATGACAGTTCTTTCATGTTTAAACGTGTCTGTATGATTTAAATGTGATGAATCCTTCTTCAAAAAGGTTTTCAAACTAGTGATTGACTCAGAATTCCTTTTTAATAGGTCTAATTGATTGTTTGCTGATTTTCCTTAAGAGAGAACCTTTTCCATCTTTGTGACTTGGTTCATTCATACCAACTCTCAGACCTTGTGATTTCTTGGCTGTTAATTGGTTTTCTTTCCTTAAACTGTACAACCGTGTATTTCAGAGACCTTGTCCTTAAATAACCTTTATGTATTTATCCTCAATTGCATGCTTTACACAAGTGTTTGATTAATTTCTTTCCTTAATTATTTTATACCCGTTTGAATTTGAATCCCTTAATTAAAGGGAGTTTTATGTGATTGATTATTTTCTTACCTTATTTCCTCATGACTTCCACACTATAAATACACGACCCCTCTTTTCACAAAAGACACGATTGAACACACTTCAAATTACACAAATTTCAAAATCTCTTCTGAACTCTCGCTTAAAAGTATTCTGCCTTCCTGTCTGCACTTTGGCTTTTACAAGACTACTGTTTTTCTTATTTGTTTCCTTGAAACTGGTATGTTCTAATTTAAGTTTCAGCATCACCACAATGTGTTTACTTACAGTTTTCTTCTGTATCCATGACTACTTTATTGTTTTCTGTGGAATTTGATATTTAGTTTAGTATGCCTATGTTCTACTGCTTGTTTCTTTTATGGATCTTTGCTCCCTACCCCCATTACCCCTATATGTTTGTGAGTGATGACTCAGGGCATGGCAATATGGTTTGTTGTCCATGAACTGAGTTCTGAGGTCTTAACCTCTAAACAGGCTAAAAGGTATGCCAGCATATCCATTACTGAGTATGCCCGTCAGCCTACTCTCCTTATGTTCTTGCAAATTCACACTCCCCTATACCCTTATGTGTGCTGATTTTATGTTATTCCCCTTTTCCCTTTCCCCTTTTAGAATTACTTTCCTGAACTTGCACTGTCTCCTAGTTTCTAAGTTCTGCCCTCCTCTTGTGAGCCTTGCCTTGGGACCTTGAGTTCCCTCTGAACTTGGACACCTGAGGGCTAGCCCTTCCACACTGCACTATGTCTTAATCCCGTAATGTATTTGGGTGTGAGCACTGCCAGGAGTCCACATGAGTCTCTTAGGGAACTCTGACACACCCCAAATGAGAGAAAGGCTTTTGAAATCGGATCTTTGGAGTTGGTTCGTCTCATGTTTCAGACAAGGAGCCTGAATTAGGCTCCCCTTGCCTATAGGAATCTCTAATTTCAGTACTTCTCATATAGGTACCATGCCTATAAGACTTATGCTCTTTCACATAGTTACCATGCCTATAAGACTTATGCACTTTCATATAGTTACCATGTCTATAAGACTTATGCATTTTCATGTAGTTATCATGCCTATAAGACTTCTGCATCTCATTTAGCTATCATGTCTATAAGAAACTCTGCATTCTCATTTAGATACCATAACTATTGGGATTCTGCACTTTCATGTAGATATTATGTCTATAGCTTCTGTACACGCACGTAGAATATGTCTATAGGTCTTTTCTGATTCTTGCTTACCCACTTTTCACCAGGCAAACGTGCCTATAGGCCTCAAGTAAAACAATGCAACACCTAGATATCATGTTATAGAATTTCTGCACTCTTCTATGTCTATAACGATGTTCTAAGTTGGCAAACACATAGAAAGCATGCCTATTGGTGTTCTAATTCAAATCTGAATAGCCTCACTCGCTTATGAGTCTAAAATTAGCAGTAATAATGCGTTACCAATAGCAGAACCCGTGTTTTCTAAAATTAATTTTTAACTGGCAACTTCCCTTTAAATCAGCATTTAATCAGTTCATTTTCTTATTTATGAAATCTGTAGACATCATGCCTATAGGTTTTCGTCTATCACTTAGGCAAGCCTTAGGGTAAAAGTTATAAACTGCAACAGTCTTTATTAATTACAACCAGCGGGCAGGTCTAATTCAGACTTTTTATCTGAAAATATGTGATAAATCAGCCTGCTTTAACTTTTTATTTTAATCAAACTCTAATCAGTAGGTGCAATACATGCTAAACTGTATGCTTTCCCTGATCTAAGGAGGTCTGCTTGAGCCTTATGTGTTTGAATGCCTTTTCCATATTTGCGCTATGTGTTTTGATTGCCGCCCTAGAATTTTGTCCTTTTAAAACTATAAAACCTCATACCCTTTCCCTTTAGGATTAGTAGTCCCAAATGCCTCCAGGACTGATAGGATTGGGGCGGGTAATAGCATGCAATAAGTAAAACGAGACCATTCCGCGTTTAATACCTTAACGGGGTGGGAAAGGGTAGATATAGATATGATGAGCACACGATAACACCACGTGTATAAGTGGTTACCGGGTGATGTGTGGGGTGATCCATATTATTTATAAACCTAGGACCCCCTCTCTTTTACTTGTTTATTTCATTGTTTATTTTCAAACGTCTCAAACTATTTTTTTTCTCTCAAAATTCAGCTTTTCTTTCGTTTCTATTCATCTATTTGCAACATTTATTGTAAAAATCCCCTCTTATTTGAAGCCTTATTTGTATATATGTTATTTGTACCCTAAAGTCACAAGAATAGCTTGGCCGGGAACCACACTAGTGGATTCTGAGGGGTGCCTAACACCTTCCTCTTGGAATAATTTCAAGCCCTTACCCAATCTCTGATTATCAAAACAAAATCCTTCTTAGTGTCCTAATGCACTTTAATCATTAGGTGGTGACTCTTCACTTCTCTTAAACACAATTCCCAAAAGGGAACGAGTTGTCCTCCTAAATGTCATAAACCCGATTTCGTGAGAAAAAGGGGGCGTCGACAGCATGGAGACTCTGTTGGGGACTTTCTTTTAGGCTTTCACCATTTAAAATTGTTGTTGTGACTTTACATTTCTTATGTGCCTTTATTTGTTTAATCCGTTTAAGTATTTAATTCCTTCTCCTACTACAAAAACTGACTCGTTTCTTTGTTTCTTTCCTTTATTTCTTTACTGCTTTCCTTTACTACTATTTTTAAATTATGAGGAATTATTGTAATTATTGCTTTTGTAATGTGCAAATACATGACAACTTGTTTTAATTATTGCATAAGCATGTTTTCAACATCATATTCCACTCGTGCCAAACAAAATACCATAGCAACTCTTATAATGAGTGGTTGCGCCCTTCCAATATTATCACCCCCTAAATCCGGCAAAGGCATATTTGCGGTAAAACCAGTCGATCAACGGCGTAGTCGACGGTTCCGCGCCTTTCCCTCTTGAGTTGTCCGCTCAAGGGTACCAGTCTAATACCCCATAGAAACCTTACTCTGTTTAATTGTTCATGCATCATGGTCAAACCTAGTCGAGTGAGTTATGTTATCTGCATAATGACTCTTTAAGATAACCTTGTCCAAAGTCCACTGGGTTTTCCCAAAACCCAAACGGACACTACCATGTTTTGTGCATTTATTTGGAGAACTAATATGCTTTTATGCCAATTGTTGATACTAAATAGTCGAGTCTGGTGAGGGTAAGGGCCTAACCTTTTTGTCTTGCAGAAATATGAGGCACGAAGTCCCCAGATTCGGCATAGTCACCCACATCCACCCCAAACTGCTAAGCTGGTGGAAGGATCTTCATTCCATCGATCAGACTCTTGTCCGGAAATACCTGGGAAACCTACCTTCTCTCTTGGAAATTCAACCCAACAACAAAATCATAGAAGCTGCCACCCTATTTTGGGATTGTGATAGGTCTGTGTTCCGCTTCGGAGACATTGAGACGACACCCCTGCTCGAGGAAATAGGAGGACTGGCTGGCATACCGTGGGAAACGCCGGGTTTATTAATGCCGGAAAACCGCAAGGGTAGAGGTTTTCTCAAAATGATAGGTCTAAAGAAGAATCCAGACTTGACATGTTTGAAGGAGCCATACATTCCCTTTGACTACTTGTACGAATGGTACGGTCACAACAAATCTTACCGTACTTATCCTGACGAGTTCGCCCTTACATCATTGGGGCATATCCATCGAAGGGTCTTTGTCTTCATGTTCTGTTTCTTGGGGATGATAGTGTTTCCAATGAAGAAAGCAAGAATCCATACTAGGCTAGCTATGGTCACCAAAACTCTAATGGAAGGAATTGACGGACAACCATTCAGTCTTGTGCCAATGATCATTACGGAAATATACCGAGCCCTAGAAAGGTGTCAACAAGGAGCCAAACACTTCGAGGGTTGTAATCTTCTACTTCAACTTTGGCTCATGGAACATCTCCAAAGGGGTGAGTACCGACAGGAAATCCATCAAAGGGACTGGGACGATCATATCGCTTTCCATCACCCAAAGTGAATGAATTACATGCCCAATATGTTCGCCCAACCAGAGAATGGGTCGAACTCTTTGATAACTTGACTGAGGACCGAGTACAATGGATGTTCGAGTGGTTCCCTACTGAAGAATTCATCGTTTGATCCGGGGATGCGCCATTTCTGATACTGATCGATTTAAGGGGACCTACCGTTATGTCCCTCTCTGAGTTATGAGACAGGCTGGCAGGAAGCAGGTTATACCAAGGGTCGACAAGATGAGTCACTTCCGGGCTGACTTCCAGAATGACGATAGCCCTTACAGGTGCCAGGCTCAGTATATGTGGCATTGCAAAATCGTCTTGGGAAAGGACACCATTGAACAAGACAGATACCATGCTGGTTGTACCCCACACTATTCAGGCTGGCTGGAGGACAATCACAACGGTTTGGGTCAACCCAGGTTTGTTCGAGGTCACAGGATCATCGATGAAAAGGCTGAGGCACAAGTCAAGTACAGCCAACTGCGCAAAAGGATTCGGGAATGTGAAAACGAGCACCGTGAAATACAAGAAGCCAATCAAAAACTAATTGAAGAATGGAAGGATATGACTGTCAACGCCAACAAACGACTGGTCTGTTTAGAGCGGGGTATAGTGGAGCTGGAAAAGAAGTTTCTGAAGAATATCGAGGACTGCCAGAATGCTGAAGGAAATAAAGGTGGACACCTGGCTAGAGCCTACTTGCTGCTAGGACTTCGTGAGCTGGTGAAGCTGTTCGACGGAGCCAACAATGCCGAGTCTGGGGAAGGTCCTTCCGGGACCAAATAGATAGGAATTTCCATTTTCGCTTTATAAGATGTAATAAGGCCAATGGCCATTAGTGACTTTTCCTTTCTTATTATTTAGTGTCGTTTTAGGATTCGTCTACCTTTTTATCAATAAAATGAGGCATTTAGCATTCTAAGTTCTCCAAATTAACTTTTCGCTAGGCCTACCTCGGGCACAACGAGGTCCCCAAAATTAGGACGCGCTTCATATTTCCTGCACTACGTGTTTAAATATTGCAACATTTCCTTACGATCCTTACTGACTTATCACCTTTTGTTTTTACTTTTTTGTTTATTCCCCTCCCCAAAGGTTAGTTCGTGAACTCTGGCAACATCAGCATATTTTACAAGATCCAGGGGCCCTCCACCTACTCCTCCTCCCAGTCCTGTCAGACACAAAAGTAAAAGAAGAATGGAAGATTCGAACAACTCAGCTGAACGGGTAGAGGTCACTCGTGATGCTCTGTTCCCCAAGGAAAATACCTCTCAACTAGAACAAAAACTATTGAAGTTCCAAGAAGAACTTGATCAAGTCCGAAATTTAGCAAGTCTGTCATTTTCCCTCACCACTACAGAAGTTACTTTCCCAAAACTTAGAATCCCATACCTCCACAAAACATCCCAAAGCAACCCACTCCTCACCACCACTGCAATACTTGCCACACTCCCAACAATACTCCACTACTCAACCCGGAACCTTTGAACTCCACAAATGACCACTGCCACATCAAACACAACACCCCCATCTACGTGGAGACTGTGCCACACTCCACCCAGCCCATCTCAAGCATACCCGAGTCCAATGATAAGGACTCGCTCATCAGAAATTTGGCCGAAGAGCTTAAAAGGTTGACCACCGGAATTCGAGGCGTTGAAGGTAGTAAGGGAATTGAGGGGCTAAATTATGAAGATCTATGCATACAGCCCGATGTCGAACTGCTCGAGGGGTACAAACCTCCCAAGTTCGAAATGTTTGATGGTACAGGGGATCCCAGGGTTCACTTAAGAACATACTGTGACAAGCTGGTCGGAGTAGGAAGAGATGAGAAGATCCGCATGAAGCTTTTCATGAGGAGCCTGAATGGAGATGCTCTATCTTGGTACATTAGACAAGACCCGAAGAAGTGGTCGGACTGGGTAAGTATGGCGTCCGACTTCATGGATAGATTCAGGTTCAATACGGAAAATGCACCGGATGTGTTTTACATTCAGAATTTGAAGAAGAAACCCACAGAAACATTCCGCGAGTATGCCACTCATTGGAGATCAGAGGCTGCTAAAGTCCGACCTGCTTTAGAGGAAGAACAAATGAACAAGTTTTTCATCCGGCCTCAGGATCCGCAATACTATGAAAGACTGATGCTGATCGACAATCATAAATTTTCTGACATCATCAAGCTAGGAGAAAGGATCGAGGAAGGTATCAAAAGTGGTATGGTTAAGAACTTGGAAGCCTTGCAAGCTACCAATAAGGCTCTACAGTCTGGTGGTACGTCCAAGAAAAGGGACATAGGCGCCGTAAAGGTTGCACAGGGAACCAAATCACCTGTCAAATACCAAACTTATCCAATGCCTCCACTTATATATCAGCCCACTCCAAATTACCAAACACCCTCACCTTCCTACCAAACTCCACCGCCTACTTATTAATCACCTCCACCTCCTACATACCAACCTGCTTCACCCAGATATTCCCAGCCCGCACACGTCTACCAAGCTTACAGCACTCAACAATCCCACTATCAATCACCTCCCCCCTCGTCAAAACGTTCCTAGACCCCGACCAAATTTCGACCGCAGACCTCCCAAACAGTATACCGCCATTGTCGAACCAATTGACCAACTGTACGAAAGGCTCAAAGCTGCTGGTTATGTCACCCCTATCCCTGCTATAACCCCTGTAAACCCTTCCCAATGGGTCAACCCAAATAAAACATGTGCATACCATTCTGGCATAAAAGGGCATACCATTGATGAATGCCGCTCCCTGAAGGATAAGATCCAGGCTTTGATTGACAACAAGATCATCGTGGCAAAGGAGCCTGCTTCGAATGTCCAAAATAACCCTCTACCAGACCACAAGGGTGGAGGTGTTCACATGATTGAAATAGAGGATGATTGGGATCCCAAGGGATCGATCGGTTTGATCGCAGAAGGCGATGTTCCAAAGAAACCAATAGTCACCCTTAATCCGATTGTAGTCCAGATTCAGCATTCTGGAGTTGCCGAGGTGAACATGTCCACACAACTTGCGTTTGAAACACCATCCTCTGCGAAGACGCCAACACCAATTGAGGTCGAGTTTGGGTCCCCAAAGGCACCTGTACCATTTGAAGTTGCTGTATTACCTTCCAAAGCAAGGGTGCCCATTCCAGTAGCAATGACAGCCGTAACACCATTCCACACAAAAGCCATACCATGGGACTACACAGCCGAGGCAAGAAGGAAAGGGAAAGCCAAGTTCGGGGAAACAGTTGCAGCACAGGGTATGACAAGAACCGGCAGGGTTTATACNGTCATCTGTAAGCCAATCTTCAAGATGGTGAAGAAGGACGCCGCTACCAAATGGACTGATGATTGCCAAAAGGCCTTCGACAGGATCAAGGAGTACTTGTCAACACCGCCAGTTTTGGTCCCGCCTGAGCCAGGTAGACCCCTATTACTCTACCTTGCGGTGTTGGAAGGAGCGTTTGGTTGTGTTCTGGGGCAGCATGATGAAACGGGGAGAAAGAGCAGGCCATCTATTATCTCAGCAAGAAGTTCACCCCGTACGAAGCCCGATATTCTCTATTGGAACGCACTTGCTGTGCTTTGACTTGGGTAGCTCAGAAGCTGAGGAACTATTTCTGTGCCTATACTACGTATCTCATATCAAGGATGGATCCATTGAAGTACATCTTTTAGAACCCCATGCCCACTAGCAAGCTAGCCAAGTGGCAAATCCTGTTGAATGAATTCGACATTGTCTACATGACCTAGAAAGCAGTCAAGGGACAGGCATTGGCAGATCACCTTGCCGAGAATCCCGTGGACGGAGAATACGAACCCCTAAAGACGTATTTTCCTGACGAAGAGGTATCATTCATAGGAGAAGATATTGCAGTCCTATGATGGTTGGAGTATATTTTTCTATGGAGTAGAAAATTTCAAAGGAGTTGGCATAGGAGCAGTCCTAGTATCAGAAACCGGTCAGCACTATCCGATATCCGCCAAGCTCAGATTCCTGTGCACCAACAACATGGCCGAGTACGAAGCCTGCATCTTAGGGCTTAAGATGGCCATTGACATGAACATCCAAGAGTTGCTAATAATTGGGGATTCAGACCTACTCATACATCAGGTACGAGGAGAATGGGCGACCAAGAATTCCAAGATACTCCCTTATCTGCACCATGTACAGGAGTTGAGGAAAAGGTTCGCAAAGACAGAGTTCCAGCATGTTCCTAGAGTCCAAAATGAGTTTGCTGATGCATTGGCTACCCTATCGTCCATGATACAACATCCAGATACAAAATTCATTGATCCTATTCCTGTGAAAATACATAATCAGCCAGCTTATTGTGCTCATGTCGAAGAAGAAGCAGATGGAAAACCTTGGTTTCACGACATCAAGGAATATTTGGCCAAAGGAGAATATCCAAAGCACGCAAATACCACTCAGAAGCGCACACTTCGAAGATTGTCCAACAATTTCTTTCACAGCGGAGGAATCCTGTATAGGAGGACTCCAGATTTGGGTTTGCTAAGGTGTGTCGACGCGAAGGAAGCATCTAAGCTGCTGGAGGAAATTCATGCCGGGACCTGTGGTCCGCACATGAACGACTTTGTCTTAGCCAAGAAGATACTCCGTGCTGGTTACTTCTGGATGACTATGGAGACGGACTGCATCCAGTACGTCCGAAAATGCCACCGCTGTCAGGTACATGCAGACATGATAAAGGTACCTCCAAATGAGCTTAACGCAACAAGCTCACCATGGCCGTTCGCCGCTTGGGGAATGGATGTTATTGGACCAATCGAACCTGCCGCTTCCAACGGGCACAGATTCATCCTAGTGGCAATTGATTATATTACCAAAGGGGTTGAAGCAGTATCCTACAAAGCAGTGACTAAGAAAATCGTGGTAGATTTTGTCCGCGACCGCGTTGTTTGCCGATTTGGAATTCCAGAGTCAATCATTACTGACAATGGTTCCAACCTCAACAGTGGCTTAATGAAAGCTATGTGTGAGACCTTCAAGATAAAACACAAGAACTCCACAGCTTACAGGCCTCATATGAATGGAGCCGTAGAAGTCGACAATAAGAACATCAAGAAGATACTAAGGAAGATGATAGAAAAGCATTAGCAGTGGCATGAGAAGTTATCATTTGATTTATTGGGGTACCGCACCACAGTCTGCGCATCAACTGGGGCAACTCCCTACATGCTGGTTTACGGTACAGAAGCGGTCATTCCCGCCGAAGTAGAAATTCCTTCCTTAAGGATCATACAAGAAGCTGAGCTCGATGATGCAGAATGGGTAAAAAGTCGTTATGAGCAGCTAGCTCTTATAGATGGGAAAAGAATGAATGCAGTTTGCCATGGTCAGCTTTATCAGAACAGAATATCCAGAGCTTTCAACAAGAGAGTCAAACCAAGACGGTTTACACCGGGGCAGCTGGTGTTAAAGAAGATTTTTCCATACCAAGATGAAGCCAAAGGGAAGTTCTCTCCTAACTGGCAGGGTCCATACATGGTTCATAGGGTTCTGACAGGAGGAGCCCCTATACTTGCAGAGATGGACGGAGAAGTTTGGCCAAAACCAATCAATTCAGATGCAGTCAAGCGATACTATGTGTAACCATTTATGATTTCCTTATGTAGTTTGAACTACGTCTGACCTGATTCCCATTTAAGAGGGGATACGTAGGCAGCCTTATAGGTTCGGTCACAATTCAATAAAATTTTCATTCTCCCCGCAATTGGAAACTGGGGCAGAATTTTGAGGAGGACCCTCAAAATTCCGAAGTAATTCCAGCCGATCATCGCAAGCAACCGTCAGAAGCAGCAGCCCAGTAAACTGGGGCAGAATTTTTAGGAGGACCCTCAAAATTCCGAAGCGAGAAAGGTTGCAATGTCCTGAACCGCGTCACAGTCGTCAGTTCATCTAAAAACTATTTCTTAAATATATACTCATGTCCTATTTTTTACAAACTCATGCATGTCTGTTACCAAAATTGCTCTGTTTAGCAACGCTACCCCCAATGATAAGCACAGTATCACCAAAAACAGAGCCAAGCAGGTCAAGCAAAGGCAGCGGGGACACGAACTAACCATTCCCCTTACAAAACTCACGATTTTTCTTTGGATGCAGGCACCCAATTCGCAAAATCATAGAATATATTATACACCCACACTATTCAGAATACAACTCTCAGAACTGTTGCACCTGTTCATATTTGCCATCCGCATACAATATCCCCGGCATCCACAATATCACAATCAGCTATCAGCTAAGAAATTGTATTGCTATTCACCTTTTATCTCTTGCATAAGGCTACCATTCTGCCTTCCGAGGTTAAGCTCTACCTCCATCTGCATTTCTTGCATTGCATAAGGCTACNATAGAAGCTGCCACCCTATTTTGGGATTGTGATAGGTCTGTGTTCCGCTTCGGAGACATTGAGACGACACCCCTGCTCGAGGAAATAGGAGGACTGGCTGGCATACCGTGGGAAACGCCGGGTTTATTGATGCCGGAAAATCGCAAGGGTAGAGGTTTTCTCAAGATGATGGGTCTAAAGAAAAATCTAGACTTGACATGTTTTAAGGAGTCATACATTCCCTTTGACTACTTGTACGAGAGGTACGATCACAGCAAATCTTACCATACTTATCTTGGCGAGTTCGCCCTTACATCATTGGGGCATATTCATCGAAGGGTCTTTGTCTTCATGTTCTGTTTCTTAGGGATGATAGTGTTTCCAATGAAGAAAGCAAGAATCCATACCAGGCTAGCTGGTCACCAAAACTCTAATGGAAGGAATTGATGGACAACCATTCAGTCTTGTGCCGATAATCATTGCAAAAATGTACCGAGCCCTAGAAAGGTGTCAACAAGTGGCCAAATACTTCGAGGGTTGTAATCTGCTACTTCAACTTTGGCTCATGGAACATCTCCAAAGGGGTGAGTACCGACAGGAAATCCATCGAAGGAACTGGGATGATGATATCGCCTTTCATCACCCAAAGCGAATGAATTACATGCCCAACATGTTCGCCCAACCGGAGAATCCTAGAGAATGGGTCGAACTTTTTGATAATTTGACTGAAGACCGGGTACAATGGATGTTCGAGTGGTTCCCTACTGAAGAATTCATCGTTCGATCCAGGGATACGCCATTTCTGATATTGATCGGATTGAGAGGGACCTACCCTTATATCCCTCTCCGAGTTATGAGACACGCTGGCAGGAAGCAGGTTATACCAAGGGTCGACAAGATGAGTCACTTCCGAGCTGACTTCCAAAATGACGATAGTCCGCACAGGTGCCAGGCTCAGCATATGTGGCATTGCAAAATTATCTTGGGAAAGGACAGCATTGAGTCAGACAGATACCATGCTGGTTGTACCCCACACTATTCAGGGTGGCTGGAGGACAATCACAATGGTTTGGGTCAACCCGGGTTTGTTCGAGGTCACAGGATCATCGATGAAAAAGCTGAGGCACAAGTCAAGTACAACCAATTGCGCAAGAGGATTCGGGAATGTGAAAATGAGCACCGTGAAATACAAGAAGGCAATCAAAAGCTAATTGAAGAATGGAAGGATATGACTGTCAACGCCAACAAACAACTAGTCTGTTTGGAGCAGGGTATAGTGGAATTGGAAAAGAAGTTTCTGAAGAGGGTCGAAGACTACCGGATCGCTGAAGGAAATGAAGGTGGACATCTGACCAGAGCTTACTTGCTACTAGGACTGCGCGAGCTGGGAGAGCTGTTCGATGGAGCCAACAATGTCGAGTCTGGGGAAGGTCCTTCCGTGACCAAATAGATAGGAATTCCATTTTTTCGCTTTATAAGATGTAATAAGGCCAATGGCCATTAGTGACTTTTTCTTATTATTTAGCGTCGTTTTGGGATTCGTCTACCTTTTTATCAATGAAATGAGGCATTTAGCATTCTACGTTCTCCAAATTTACTTGTCGCTAGGCCTACCTCTGGCATAACGAGGTCCCCAAAAATTAGAACGCGCTTTATATTTCCTGCACTACGTGTTTAAATATTGCAATATTTTTTTATGATATTTACTGACTTATCACCTTTTTGTTTTACTTTTTGTTTATTCCCATCCCCAAGGGTTAGTCGTGCACTCAGGCATCGTCATCATATTCCACAAGATCCAAGGGCCCTCCACCAACTCCACCTCCTAGTCCTATCAGAAACAGGAACAAAGGAAAGATGGAAGATTTGAGAAACACCAGAAAAGAAAACTCAGTTGAGCGGGTATAGATCACTCAAGGTACTCAGGTTTCTAAGGAAAGTGCGTCCCAACTCGAGCAGAAACTGTTGAAATTTTAGGAGGAACTTGATCAACTTCGGATCTTGGCAAGCTTGTCATTCTCCCTCACCACCCCAGATGTCAATTTTCCAAGCACTCAGAACCCCACACCTCCACAAAAACCACAAAACCATCCCGCTCCTCTCCACCACTGCAATACTTGTCACACCTCCAACAATACTCCACTGCTCATCCCGGAACCTTTGAACCCCACAAATGACTACTGCTACACCTAACACAATACCCCCATCTACGTAAAGAATATGCCACAGTCCACCCAGCCCATCTCAAGCACACCTGAGTCCAATGATAAGGACTCGCTCATCAGAAATTTGGCCGAAGAGGTTGACTAGAAGAATTCAAGGCGTTGAAGGCGGTAAGGGAGATGAGGGGCTAAACTATGAAGATCTGTACATACAGCCCGATGTCGAACTGCGCGAGGATTACAAACCTCCCAAGTTCGAAATGTTTGATTGCACAGGGGATCCCAGGTTCACTTAAAAACATACTATGATAAGCTTGTCGGAGTAGGAAGAGATGAGAAAATCCGCATGAAGCTTTTCATGAGGAGCTTTAAGGGAGACGCCTTATCTTGGTACATTAGCCAGGATCAAAAGAAGTGGTCGAGCTGGGTAAGCATTGCGTCTGATTTCATGGATTGATTCAGGTTCAACACGGAGAATGCACCAGATGTGTTCTATATCCAAAACTTGAAAAAGAAACCCACAGAAACCTTCCGTGAGTATGCCACTCGCTGGAGATTAGAAGCTGCTAAGGTCAGACCGGCCTTAGAGGAGAACAAATGAACATGTTTTTCGTCCGGGCTCAGGACCCACAATATTATGAGAGGCTGATGCTGATTGAGAATCATAAATTTTCCGATATCATCAAGCTAGGAGAAAGGATCGAGGAAGGCATCAAGAGTGGTATGGTTACGAACTTTGAAGCCTTGCAGGCTACCATAAGGCTTTACAATCTGGTGGCACGTCCAAGAAAAGGGACGTAGGTGCTGTAATGGTTTCACAGAGGACCAAATCCCCTATCAAGTACCAAACATACCCAATACCTCCAATCACATATCAGCCTACCCCAAATTACCAAGCACCCTCACCCACTTACCAAACTCCACCACCCGCTTATCAGTCATCTTCCACATATCAGCCGACTTCACCCAAATACTCCCAACCATCACATGTTTACCAAGCCTACAACACCCAACCATCCCACTATCAATCACCTCCCCCACGTCAAAACTTCCCTAGACCTCGACAAAATTTTGATCGCAGACTTCCCAAACAGTATACCGCCATTGCTGAACCAATTGACCAGCTGTACGAGAGGCTCAAAGCTGCTGGTTATGTCACCCCTATCCCTGCTATAACACCTGAAAACCCTTCTCAGTGGATCAATCCAAACAAAACCTGTGCATCCATTCCGGTATGAAGGGACATACCAATGATGAATGCCGCTCTCTGAAGGATAAGATTCAAACTTTGATTGACAACAAGATCATTATAGCAAAGGAGACTGCTCCGAATGTCCGCAATAACCCCCTGCCAGACCACAAGGGTGGAGGCGTTCACATGATTGGGATAGAGGATGACTGGGACCCCAAGGGATCAATCAGTTTAATCACAGAAGGTGACGATCCAAAGAAGCCGGTAGTCACTCTCAATCCGATTGTGGTCCAGATTTAGCCTTCCGGGGACGGCGAGGTAAACATGTCCATGCCACTCGAGTTTGAAGCACCACCCTCTACAAAGACGCCAGCGCCGATTGAGGTTGAGTTTACGTCTCCAGCAAACACACCTACACCCTTTGAAGTTGCAGTCTTACCACCTGAGAAGCCTGCTCCGTTCGGAGTACAAATAGCCACGCCAATTCCAGTGGCAATGTCAGCGATAACACTGTTCCATACGAAGGCTATACCATGGGACTACACAGCCGAGGCCAGAAGAAAAGCGAAGGTCAAGTTTGGTGAAGCCGTTGCGGCTCAGGGTATGACAAGAACCGGCAGGGTTTATACCCTGAAGCACTTGGATGAGACAAGCAAGCAGGCCTCTGGTAGGCCAACCATCACTGAGACTAGGCCCGACGATCTCTGGAGAAAGATACAAGCCAATGAATACTCAGTCATTGATCAGCTGAACAAAACACCGGCATAGATTTCTATCCTTGTTTTGCTACAAAGTTTGGATGCACACAAGAATGCCCTGTTAAGAGTGCCGAGCGAGGAATATGTACCGAGCAACATTATAAGCAGAGAGATGGTAAACATGGTAGGCAAGGTATTGGAAAGTCACAAGATTACTTTTCATAAAGACGAGCTGCCGCCAGAGGGGTTGAGTCACAACAAGGCATTGCACATCATCGTGCAGTGTGAAGATTATTTTATCACCAGGATCCTGGTCGACGGAGGGTCCAGTCTCAACATTTGTCCATTGGTAACATTCAGGACATTGGGAAAAGGGCTGCATGAGATCAAGGACGGGGCCATCAACGTCAAAGCTTTCGACGGTTCTCAAAGGTCCACCATTGGGGAAATTAGCTTGTGTTTGCAAATGGGGCCTACTTGGTTCGATGTTGACTTTTCAAGTGATAGACGTGCCAGCATCCTACAATCTGTTGTTGGGACGACCATGGATTCATGCCACTGGGGCCGTAGCGTCAATACTACACCAGGCAGTGAAGTTTGAGTGGAATCACCAAGAGGTGATCATTCATGGCAATGGTAGCAATCCCATATACAGTCGCCAGACTATCCCAGCAATAGGAGGCAGAAGAAGGATAGGCAAGGAAACTTACCACCATATCGAGCGAGTCAACGTCGTTGATAAGGATAAATGGTGGGACAACAAAATTGAAAGCATACTAAACTGGAGTGGATATGAACCTGGCAGGGGATTTGGCAAGAATCTCCAAGGAATCGCTAAGCCCCTCAAGCCCAAGAAACACAGCACCACCTTCAGATTGGGGTATGAGTATACCTGGAAAGAATTCAATGACCAGTCTCCACCATGGCGCGGTCCTTACTACCCATTGGAGCAGACAATACCCCGTTTGGAGCAGACTTTCCAACCGGCCAAAATTATCTATGGGTCAGAAGAAGAGGAAGCACTAGCAGTAGTAAGGACTATGTTCTTAGAAGACGATAATGTGGACTGTTGTGTCATTTTCGAGGAGGAGGGGGAGGAAGGTCCTTCCATATAGGCTGTAAGCGGAGGAGCATGCCTCAATAATTTGACTATCAAAACCACCAGAGCCCGGCGAGCATCGGGGTAGCAAGGCTGAACAAGCATCATGCACTATTTTATTTTACTAGTTTACTTTCCCTTCGCATTTTCTTAATTTTCGCAAGAAAGTGCTCCAATGTCCAAAAACATTTATGGAATTTATCAAAGCATTTCGGTTTTCTTATAAATCTTACTCATATTATTTTCTCTCATTACTTTACTTATACAACATTACTATTACTTATCTTGATGAACCAATGACTGTGACATGCAACGAGACAACGCAACGAACAGACATAGATTCAGAGGAAGATGATATACCGGAAGAGATTGTTGAAGAAGTTGAGAATTTTTAAAACAGATCTAAGTCCAACCTGGACGAGACTGAGATTGTTAACCTGGGAGATGCAGAAAACATCAAAGAAACACGGATCAACATTCATTTGTCACAATCAGAGAAGGAAGAATATACAGAGTTTCTAAGAGAGTATGAGGACATATTTGCCTGGTCGTACGACGACATGACTGGTCTAAGTACATCTATTGTGGCCCACAAATTGCCAACCGATCCGGCCTGTTCGCCAGTAAAGCAGAAGCTCAGAAAGTTCAAGCGAGATATGAGTTTGAAAATCAAGGAAGAGGTCACTAAGCAGGTCAAAGCTAAGGTTCTCAGGGTAGTGGAGTATCCAACATGGTTAGCCAACATCGTACCAGTACCGAAGAAGGACGGGAAGGTTATAGTCTGTGTCGAGTATCGGTATCTCAACCGAGCCAGTCCGAAAGACAACTTCCCCTTGCCAAACATACACATCCTGATTGACAATTGCGCCAAGCACGAGTTGCAATCATTTGTAGATTGTTTTACGGGGTACCATCAGATCTGGATGGATGAAGAAGATGCTGAGAAAATGGCTTTCATTACGCCTTGGGGAATGTACTGCTACAAGATGATGCCGTTTGGGTTAAAGCATGCAGGGGCCACCTACATGAGGGCCATGACTACCAGTTTTCATGACATGATACACAAAGAGATCGAAGTATACATGGATGATGTCATCATCAAGTCAAAGAAAGCCACTAATCACATGGAAGATTTGAGGATGTTCTTCAATAGACTGAGAAGGTACAACCTGAAACTGAATCCCGCAAAATGTGCATTCAGGGTTCCTGCCGGAAAATTGCTTGGGTTTATTGTGAGTCGCCGGGGAATAGAACTGGATCCATCGACGATCAAAGCCATTCAAGAGTTGCCACCACCAAGGAACAAGAAAGACGTAATGAGCTTCCTGGGGAGACTTAACTACATCAGCCCGTTCATAGCACAATCAACAGTTATCTGTGAGCCGATCTTCAAGATGTTGAAGAAGGATGCCGCCACTGAATGGACTGATAACTGCCAGAAAGCTTTCGACAAAATCAAGGAATACTTGTCAACGCCACCAGTTTTGGCCCCGTCCGAGCCGGGTAAACCTTTGCTACTCTATATCGCAGTGTTGGATGGTGCCTTTGGTTTCATCCTGGGGCAGCATGATGAGACAGGAAAGAAAGAACAGGCCATTTACTACCTCAGCAAGAAGTTCACTCCATACGAGGCCCGGTATTCTCTGTTGGAACGCACTTGCTGTGCTTTAACTTGGGTAGCCCAGAAGCTGAGGCACTAGTTCTGTGCCTATACTACATATCTCATATCAAGGATGGATCCTTTGAAATACATCTTCCAGAAGCCCATGCCCACTGGCAAGCTCGCCAAATGGCAGATCCTATTGATTGAATTCGATATTGTCTACGTAACTCAGAAAGCAGTCAAAGGACAAGCACTAGCGGATCACCTTGCTGAAAACCCTGTGGATGGAGAATACGAGCCCCTAAAGACGTATTTTCCAGATTAAGAGGTATCATTCATAGGAGAAGATATTGCAGAGTCCTGTGATGGTTGGAGAATATTTTTCGACGGAGAAACAAATTTCAAAGAAGTTGGCATAGGAACAATCAAATTTCGCGACATCAAGGAATATTTGGCCAAAGGAGAATATCCAGAGCTCGCAAATACCACTGAGAAGCGGACACTTCGAAGATTGTCCAATAATTTCTTTCACAGCGGAGGAATCCTATATTGGAGGACTCCAGATTTGGGTTTGCTAAGGTGTGTCGATGAGAAGGAAGCATCTAAACTGCTGGAGGAAATTCATGCCGGGACCTGTGGTCCGCACATGAACGACTTTGTCTTAGCCAAGAAGATACTCCGTGCTGGTTACTTCTGGATGACTATGGAGACGGACTGCATCCAGTACGTCCGAAAATGCCACCGCTATCAGGTACATGCAGACATGATAAAGGTACCTCCAAATGAGCTTAACGCAACAAGCTCACCATGGCCGTTCACCGCTTGGGGAATGGATGTTATTGGACCAATCAAACCTGCCGCTTCCAACGGGAAAAGATTTATCCTACTAGTAATTGATTATTTCACCAAATAGGTCGAAGCAGCATCTTACAGAGCAGCAACCAAGAAAGTCGTGGCAGACTTTGTCCGCGACCACATCGTTTGTCGATTCGGGATTCCAGAGTCAATCATTAATGATAATGGCTCCAATCTCAACAGTGACTTGATGAAAGCTATGTGTGAAACTTTCAAGATCAGACACAAGAATTCTACAGCCTACAGGCCTTAAATGAATGGAGTTGCGGAAGCCGCTAACAAAAATATCAAGAAGATATTGAGGAAAATGATAGAGAAACATAAGCAATGGCACGAAAAGTTAACATTTGCTCTATTAGGGTATCGCACCACAGTCCGCACATCAACTGGGGCAACCCCGTATATGCTGGTTTATGGTACAAAAGTCGTCATTCCCGCCGAAATAGAAATTCCGTCCTTAAGGATCATACAAGAAGCTGAGCTTGACGATGCAGAATGGGTGAAGAGTCGTTTCGAGCAAGTAGCTCTTATGGATGGGAAAAGAATGAATGCAGTTTGCCACTGTCAGCTGTATTAGAACAGAATGTCCAGAGCTTTCAACAAGAGGGTCAAGCCAAGATGGTTCACACCAGGGCAGCTGGTGTTAAAGAAAATTTTCCCGCATCAAGATGAGGCCAGAGGGAAATTCTCTCCCAACTGGC
Source organism: Nicotiana attenuata (assembly GCF_001879085.1). Classification (NCBI taxonomy): domain Eukaryota; kingdom Viridiplantae; phylum Streptophyta; class Magnoliopsida; order Solanales; family Solanaceae; genus Nicotiana; species Nicotiana attenuata. Next base: position 236,075 of record NW_017671165.1, read on the forward strand.
AGGGTCCATACATGGTTCATCGGGTTCTAACAGGAGGAGCCCTTATACTTGCAGAAATGGATGGAGAAGTTTGGCCAAAACCAATCAATTCGGATGCAGTCATGCGCTACTATGTGTAATCTTATGTTTTCCTATATGATGTAATTTGAACTACGTCTGACCTGATTCCTGTTTAAGAGGGGATACGTAGGCAGCCTTATGGGTTCGATCACATTCAGTAAAATTTTCATTTCCCCCCGCAATTGGAAACTGGGGCAGAATTTTGAGGAGGTCATTTCCCCCCACAATTGGAAATTGGGGCAGAATTTTGAGGAGGACCCTCAAAATTCCGAAGCGACTTCAACCGACAATCGCAAGCAGCCGTCAGAAGCAGCAACTCAGTAAACTGGGGCAGAATTTTGAGGAGGACCCTCAAAATTCCAAAGCAAGAGAGGTTGCAATGTCCTGAACCACGTCACAGTCGTCGGTTCATCTAAAAACTATTTCTTAAATATATACTTATGTCATATCTTTAACAAAATCATGCATGCTTATTAGCGAAATTGCTTTGTTCAGCAACGCTACCCCTGTGATACATACCGTGTCATCGGATCAAAGCCGAGCAAATCAAGCAAAGTTAGCGGAAACACGAACTAACCTTTCCCCTTTACAAAACTCACAATTTTTCTTTGGATGCCGGCACCCAAGTCGCAAAAACATATATTATACACTCATACTGTTCAGGAATACAACTCTTAGAACTATCAGACCTATTCACAGTTGCTATCCGCAAACAGTACCCCCAGCAGCCACGATATCACAATTAGCTATCAGCTAAGAAATTTTATTACTAGTCACCTTTTATTTCTGCATTGCATAAGGCTACCATTCTGCCTTCCGAGACTAAGCACTGTCTCCATCTGCATTTTTGCAATGCATAAGGTTACCATTCTGCCTTCCGAGACTAAGCACGATTTTTCTGCATTGCATAAGGCTACCATTCTGCCTTCCGAGACTAAACATTGTCTCCATCTGCATTTCTGCATTGCATAAGGCTACCATTCTGCCTTCCGAGACTAAGCTCTTTCTCCATCTGCATTTATTCCTGCATTGCATAAGGCTACCATTCTGGCTTCCGAGACTAAGCTCTGTCTCCATCTGCATTCATTCCTGCATTGCATAAGGCTACCATTCTGCCTTCCGAGGTTAAGCTCGACCTCCACCTGCATGGCTGAAAGATCGCCACCTCTATTTATGTCTTGCATGGCTGAAAGATCTCCACCTCTATTTACATCTTGCATCGGCTGAAAGATTGCCACCTTTATTTATGTCCTGCATCGGCTGAAAGATCTCCACCTTTATTTATGTCCTGCATCGGCTGAAATATCGCCATCTTTATTTATGTCTTGCATCAGCTGAAATATCGCCACTTTATTTACGCATTCATGGGATGAAAGATCGCCACCTATCGCATTGCATGGGCTGAAAGATCGCCAAATTTGTCCAAATGCGTCATTGTTCGGAGGCACCATTCGCATAGCCCGAGAACGCCATGCCATGGCCTGAGGACCCCTGTTAATCTCTTGCATATCATTATTCAAAGGCATCATAGTTCGGAGGCATCATTCTCATAGCCCGAGAGCATCATTTCATAGCATGCGAATCCTATATTATATGCTTCATGGCCCAGGACATCATGGTCTAAGGACGTCATCCTAACCGTCCGAAGACAACATTCATGGTCCGACGGGAATTTGCATAACGTTTAAATTTTCGCGCAATATACACTGGCATTGCTTATTTGCAGGTAAACCGGCAAGCAACGACCGTCTCAGCAGGAGCGATCCCGCTCCAGTTACCGCATCCCTATCAGACTTTAACCATCCATCCCAACCTAAATATCGCGTCCGTTCTTGAAAGATGTCCATCGGCATATCCCGCCAATGGATCCTGAACTACATATGGCCTGATTCCTGTAAGACCAGGGATATGTAGGCAGCTCAGGAACCAGAACACGATCAACCTCTTCAAACCGTTTCACTCGGTCAAAATTGGCCATCATATCTTTACCCGACAACTCTTCCATCCTTCCCAGGGAAAGAGGGGCACCTGTTGATACCCAATTTTTCCCGTATATTTTTTATATGCAAAATACTTTGAAAATAATATATATATATATATATATATATATATATGCATATATAAGCATGTCCAAGTGTTTTATTATTTTTCTAATTTTTAAACCAATTTATTGCCCTATTTTAACAGTACAAAACCAATGGTTATTCGCAAGAATATAATTTTTGGTGATTCACTTATTTTATCCTCATATTCGTACCAAAATATAGCTCAGGTAATTTTTGCACATTTTTTATAAATTGATTTGGTATTTTTAAAGCTAAATTGCACTTAATTGCAATACTAGCCTATTTTAAAAACTAATGACGTTTATAATTGCAAATTTGATTCCAGTATTTTTGGTCCAATATTTATATACTATTAATTAATTTAGCACCATTAATTTATTTTCAGAAATCATTTTGCGATTTTTATAAAATAAAAAGGGAAAAGTGGCTATTTAAAAGTTAGCCCTATTTCATTTCAATTTTAGCCCAAATTGACCCCTCATTAAAACCCAATTTCAATCTTAAACGGTCTAACCCAATTTCGATTTAACCCGCCCTGACCCAACTAAAACCTACCCGACCCAGATCCCCTCTAATCTTGGCCGTTGATCTCTGAGATCAACGACCCGTATTCATTCTTGCCTTTTTTAATCCAAACGACTACCCTAATCCCCTCTTTCCTCATCTATCAGCCGCCTCTAAAAAACCCACTCTCTCAAACTCTCTCGAATGTTCTCAAAACCCTAATCGTCTCCTACCGCCTTCAACCTCGAAACCCACCGGAAACCATTGCTTCTCTGGCCAAAGGAGTCTCATATTCACCTCCTACCGCTCCTATGTGCTCGATACTTGAAGATTCGAGTCCAGACCTTGAAGGTCTTCACTCAGATCTCCACCGATCCAAGGTTCTACGGCCATCTCCGGCTTTGCTCCGGCGTATCCTGGTCTTCTGAGCCTGATTCTGATCTTCTCCGACTCAGATCGGACCTTTTCAAAGCCTTTCTCATTTTAGGGTTCTTCTGAAACCCTAACTATTCGAGGTTTTCTCCGATTTTTCTTAGATCTGTTGTGTATCCATGCTCTATTTGAGTTTTCAAACGGTTTCCTCAACTTTCTTTCAAAAATTACTTTCAAAATTGATTCTTTTTCGATAGGGTTTTCTGAAATGCTTAAAATGTTTCTCCGACTTTTCTTTTCCCTTTCTTTGTGTGTATTTGTCTCTACTGTGCTCATATGTTTCCTTTCTACCACACATGTTCTTCTGTGCTTTCTAATATTTCATTTTCTTACTATGTCTCTATACCCTGCTCTCACATGTGTATCTCACTGTGTTTCCTATATCATGTTCTCGCATACTTTCTACTGTGTTCTTGTGCTTTTTTCTTTTACCATGTTCTTGTATGGTCTTTTACTGAGTTTTATACTCCGTTCTTGAATGCTCTTTACTATGTTCTATATGCTCCATGCTTGTGTTTCTTCTACCATATTTTCCATATTATGTTCTCATGTGCTTTCTACTATGTTCTGGTATTTCTTCTACTATGTCCTGCTATCTATACCTTTCTACTGTGTTTTTTGATATTTTCCTTCTACTGATCCTTGTTTAGGTTTTTTTCTGAGAAAAAACTTTCTTAAGCATGTTTCTTCTACTCTTACTACCGTGTTTGCATGTGTTCTCATGAGTTTCTGAAAGAAACCCCTAAGCCTGTTTCGACTACTTGCTTCCTCATCTCTGTATTTGATTCAAGGTGGAAACCCTAGAATTTGGGGTTTTTGCTGAGGTTTGATCACGTGATTGAACTAGGGTTCTATTTTAGAACCCTTGGCTCTCTCAGGCTAACTTTTGCGTATTTGAACTAAGTCTGAACTTCTTTGCTTACATACAACTCTGAACTTTTAAATTTCTTCTACACTAGACTCTTCTACTGATTGGCATGACAGGTCTTTCATGTTTAAACGTGTCTGTATGATTTATATGTGATGAATTCTTCTTCAAAAAGGTTTTCAAACTAGTGATTGAATCAAAATTCCTTTTTAATAGGTCTAATTGATTTTTTGCCGATTTTCCTTAAGTGAGAACCTTATCCATCTTTCTGACTTGGTTCATTCATACCAAATCTCAGACCTTATGATTTCTTGGCTGGTAGTTGATTTTCTTTCCTTAAATTGTACAACCGTGTATTTCAGAGACCTTGTCCTTAAATAACCTTTATGTATTTACCCTCAATTGGATGCTTTACACAAGTGTTTGATTAATTTCTTTCCTTAATTGTTTTATACCCGTTTGAATTTGAATCCCTTAATTAAAGGGAGTCTTATGTGATTGATTATTCTCTTACCTTATTTCCTCATGACTTCCACACTATAAATACACGACCCCTCTTTTCACAAAAGACACGATTGAACACACTTCAAATTACACAAATTTCACAATCTCTTCTGAACTCTCGCTTAAAAGTATTCTGCCTTCCTGTCTACACTTTGGCTTTTACAAGACTACTGTTTTTCTTATTTGTTTCCTTGAAACTGGTATGTTCTAATTTAAGTTTCAGCATCACCCCAATGTGTTTACTTATAGTTTTCTTCTGTATCCATGACTACTTCATTGTTTTCTGTGGAGTTTGATATTTAGTTTAGTATGCCTATGTTCTATTGCTTGTTTCTTTTATGGATCTTTGCTCCCTACCCCATTACCCCTATGTGTTTGTGAGTGATGACTCAGGGCATGGCAATATGGTTTGTTGTCCATGAACTAAGTTCTGAGGTCTTAACCTCTAAACAGGCTAAAGGGTATGCCAGCGTATCCCATTGTTGAGTATGCCCGTCAGCCTGCTCTCCTTATGTTCTTGCAAATTCCCACTCCCCTATACCCTTATGTTTGCTGATTTTATGTTATTCTCCTTTTCCCTTTCCCCTTTCAGAATTACATTCCTGCACTTGCACTCTCTCCTAGTTTCTAAGTTCCGCCCCCCTCTTGTGAGCCTTGCATTGGGACCTTGAGTTCCCTCTGAACTTGAACACCTGAGGGCTGGCCCTTCCACACTGCACTATGTCTTAATCACGTAATGTATTTGGGTGTGAGCACTGCCCGGAGTCCACTTGAGGCTCTTAGGGAACTCTGACACACCCCAAATGAGAGAAAGGCTTTTGAAATCGGTTCTTTGGAGTAGGTTCATCTCATGTTTCAGACAAGGAGCCTGAATTAGTCTCCCCTTGGTTGTACTTTTAATTTCTGATATAATTTTGCTTTTCATATTCTCTTTGGGCTGTAATAAACTTTCGGGGATGTTTAGTGATAAGGGAGGGGTGACTATGCATGAAAAGGGTAGATAACTTGCCTATAGGAATCTCTAATTTCAGTACTTCTCTGTTACACCCCATATTTTCGTACATGAAAACACGCTCTAAATAAATTAATGAGAGCCCGGAAGTGAGATGTCACGTCCCGCAGTAATATATCACGATGACGTTATGCCTTTCTGTATTACATTACGGTGATGCCACGCTTCGCAGTATTAATTTACGATAGTGTTGCACCCAGCAGTATTACATTACGGTGATGTTACGCTTTTCATTATTAAGTTATGACGATGTTGCTCCCTGTAGTATTGTGCGTTGAATTTGTTGTAAGGTAATTGACATCAGTTCAAGGAAAAGATTATTTGAAGATTATAAGGATTGTAAGTGATGAATAAATTCGTGAAGGTGAGAGGGGAAGCAAGTCGAAGAAAATGAATTTCACTGAAATTTGGTATTTTGGGATAAAATACGGCCCGAGCTAAAATACCAAGTATTTATGGACTAGTACCATATAAGGTACCGCATGACCATGATACTAGGGTGTATAAGGTATGTAAAAAAGGAATAGTATTTTAAGTAAGTGAAAATAATTCTCAATTATGCGGGTAATTGGTTGATTACCAGGTAATAGGACATTATCCATTTAATTATTAACTGGTTAATTTTTTGGAGAAGCCTTACAAAAACATCAACGTGGCAGCACCCCTTAAACCCAAGAATGACTCATTAAGTTATTATACTATGTGGCAAGTTATACAAATATGTCACTAGACTAAGTGACAACTCATTTTAAACGTAAGGAACTCTTGACATCTTTAGTGGAAAGGCATGAGACTTTTCCAAAAATGAAGATAATTAGCAAAGAGCAAAATTACAGTACTTTCGTCTGTATCACAAGTTTTACTTCCAAGGGAAGGAAAAGCTACAGGCATCATCTCTACCACAAGTTTTGACTTTCAAGATAAGGAAATGAACTATACAACTCTACCTTACTTTGTGCTCACTACTTGGCATTTTCCATTTTCCATTCTCACTATCAGAAACGTTACACCATGAACTTATAAGATGCCATGAAACATTAGCCATTCTTAAGGCTTTATACAGAAACGTGAATTTGTGCAAATAGAAGAAATCCAACGAAAATTCTTGCACAAAACAATTTCAACGATAATTCTTAGAATCGTAGCAACGTAAAATTTTGCGGTTCTAAAGGAGTACGGTGCAATCTTCTCCTAGAATATAATACGGAGCTTTCCCTACTCCAGGTATGTTAAGGCTATCCCTTCTTTCTTTTTGGCATGATCCATATGATACAAGCGAAACGAAAAAAGGCACAACTTCCATATATGACTCTATTCATAGAAGTATTAGAAGTGCCTATGTTTTTGAATTTCATATGTCTTATTATTCCATCGTCTGTTCATGGGTCTCAGAAAATACGTAAAATGATTTTATGATATTAATCACAGGTACAATGGTCTTATGACGTACTGAGAGATTTTGTTATCGTATTTCATATGCACTTCATGCATTTATACATGTACATTGACCCATGACTCAGACGGCGTTATATACGCGTATATATGTATATATATGTATATGGGATATGGGAAAAGGTTACGGCGTTATATACGCACCACCACCTGATCAGCTGGTATATGATGATGATAATGCCCACAGTGGCTGAAATATGATTCAAACGGCGTTATATACGCATATATATGTAAATATGATTCAAACGGCGCTATATGCGCGTATATATGTATGTATATATATATGTATATGGGATATGGAAAAGGTTATGGCGTTATATACGCACCACCACCTGATCAGCTGGTACACGTTGATGATTTTGCCCACAGTGGCCGATATGATATGATGGAATGCCCTCAGAGGCTGATGATGTTATGAAACATGTACCTACGCACGACATGACATTCATAAGCATATGCATGACGCTAAAATTAATTTATGATTTACAAAGTTATTCAGACTTACAGGTTGAGTCATGTACTCTATATGTATTCCATGTCTTTGATGTATTTATTTATGTGCCTTACATACTCGGTACATTATTCGTACTGACGTCCCTTTTGCCTGGGGACGCTGCGTTTCATGCCCGGAGTCCCGATAGACAGGTCGAGAGCCCTCCAAGTAGGCTATCAGCTCAGCGGAAGATGTTGGTGCGCTCCATTTGCTTCGGAGTTGCTCGTTTGGTTAGTATGATTTAGACGTGTATTGTTTGGTATGGCGGGACTCTGTCCCGACCTTTATGACATTTATGTATTCTTAGAGGCTTGTAGACATATGTCGTGTACGTGAAAGATTCTACAGCCTTGTCGGCCTATGTTTTGAGTTTATAAGTGATTATGTTGGCCTATTGGGCCTGTATGTCACGTGTATATGATGATGTAATAAGAAAGATACATTACGTTGGTACTCGGTTAAATAAGGCACCGGATGCCCGTCGCGGCCCATCGGTTTGGGTCGTGACATTCTCATATAGTTACCATGCCTATAAGACTTATGCGCTTTCATATAGTTACCATGCCTATAAGACTTATGCACTTTCATATAGTTACCATGTCTATAAGACTAATGCATTTTCATGTAGTTATCATGCCTATAAGATTTCTGCATCTCATTTAGCTATCATGTCTATAAGAAACTCTGCTTTCTTATTTAGATACAATGACTATAGGGATTCTGCACTTTCATGTAGATATCATGTCTATAGCTTCTGCACACGCACGTAGAGAACATGCCTATAGGTCTTTTCTGATTCTTGCATACCCGCTTTTCACTAGGCAAACGTGCCTATAGGCCTCAAGTAAAATAATGCAATACCTAGATATCATGTTATAGGATTGCTGCACTCTTCTATGTCTATAACAATGTTCTAAGTTGGCAAACTCATAGAAAGCATGCCTATAGGGGTTCTAATTCAAATCTGAATAGCCTCACTCGCTTATAAGTCTAAAATTAGCAGTAATAATGCGTTACCAACAGCAGAACTCGTGTTTTCTAAAATTTGTTTTTAACTGGCAACTTCCCTTTAAATCAGCATGTAATCAGTTCATTTTCTTATTTCTGAAATCTGAAGACATCATGCCTATAGGTTTTCATCTATCACTTAGGCAAACCTTAGGGTAAAAGTTATAAACTGCAATAGTCTTTATTAAATAGAACCAGCGGGCAGGTCTAATTCGGACTTCTTATTTGAAAATATGTGATAAATCAGCCTGCTTTAACTTTTAAATTTAATCAGACCCTAATCAGTAGGTGCAAGACATGCTAAACTATATGCTTTCTCTGATCTAAGGAGGTCTGTTTGAGCCTTATGTGTTTGAATGCCTTTCCCATATTTGGCGCTACGTGTTTTGATTGTCGCCCTAGAATTTTGTCCTTTTAAAACTATAAAATCTTATACCCTTTCCCTTTAGGATTAGTAGTCTCAAATGCCTCCGGGACTGATAGGATTGGGGCGGGTAATAGCATGCAATAAGTGAAACGAGACCATTCCGCGTTTAATACCTTAACGGGGTGGGAAAGGGTAGATATGGATATGATGACCACGCGACAACATCACGTGTATAAGTGGTTACCGGGTGTTGTGTGGGGTGATCCATATTATTTATAAACCTAGGACCCCCATCTCTTTTACTTGTTTATTTCATTGTTTATTTTCAAATTTCTCAAACTATTTTTTTTCTCTCAAAGTTCATCTTTTCTTTCGTTTCTTTCATCTATTTGCAACCTTTATGTGAAAATCCCCTCTTATTTGAAGCCTTATTTGTCTATATGTTATTTGTACCCTAAAGTCACAACAATAGCTTGGCCGGAAACCACACTAGTGGATTCTGAGGGGTGCCTAACATCTTCCCCTTGGAATAATTTCAAGCCCTTACCTAATCTCTTGTTATCAAAACAAAACCCTTCTTAGTGTCCTGATGCACTTTAATCATTAGGTGGCGACTCTTCACTTCTCTTAAACCCAATTCCCATAAGGGAGTGAGTTGTCCTCCCAAATGTCATAAACCCGATTTCGCGAGAAAAAAAGGGGGCGTCGACAAGTCTTCTATATCATCTGGGAAAGGTGCACTTCATGTAACTTCTCTTCTGTTAGAGTCATATCCCAATTTTAGAACGAAGTTCGGACAAGTTGCAAAGACGGTGAAGCTTATATATTCCCGGCATGCTGCCCCCCTCGGCTCGAGCTGTCCGCTCGGGTAAGCTAGGTCTAGAACAATACACCCAGGGTTTTATACCTAGTATAGCAAAACCTCATACCCGATCCCTAGTAGGAACGCTTGTTTGCATCACGTGCATTTGACTTAGGGGACTCAACACAGGGGTTGGGTCCGTCTAGGACAGGTGTACCAGAAATCAAAAAGACCATCATGATGCATTCTACTTGCTACTTGTACATTTATTTGCTCCGGATTGCATGTTGACCGGCTTCTAAAATAATGGAGAAAGTTTGGAAAAAATCAAAGTTGAGGTATGAGAGAGATAATTACCCGCCGTTGAAAAAACCCGGTGTCAAAAATATGCCGAAAATCTGCCGAAATTTTGAAAAAAAAAAGAAAAAAAAAGAGGAAAAAAAAGAATTTGGTTTCAAAAGTTTCATGTCTTTTCTCTATTTTATTATGATAAAACTGCCCGAACTACGCAAGTTTGATTCTCACTGGATGTGGGATCCGTAGGCAACCTTCACCGGGTCTAACTATATTTTTGCAAAAACAACCCAAAAAGAACAAAATTTTTGGTTCTCTTGTCATAAATAAGTTAGGTAATGTCGTTCTTGTCTAAATAGCCAAAATGTCCCCAATAGGGCGCCGGAAGGCCACTTTTTCAAGAATAGCCACCTATGGTCCCTTTTTCAAATTTTTGGCCGATTAGCAAACACAACCCTAAAATCTTCTTTCCTGAGGTGCTGAAGGGCCGTATTTGCAAAGGCAATTTTGTTTTTGAAATGAAAACTTTTGAAAATTGATAATTTTCTTTCGAGTCAAAATAAATCATGGTTCTCTTTTTAACCAATCACACTAAATAAATGTGTAGGATGAGCACAATTGAAAATGAACCTTTCACAGTGTCACGACCCTGGTTCGCCCTCTTTGAACCATCGTGACGGCACCTAGTCTCTATGACTAGGTAAGCCTAAAATGCGGAAAATAAACCAAATGTGCGAAAGAAAAACAGGTTAACACAGAGATAGAGTAATGAAACAACGTTTAAAAAGTGCAGCTCGGCATAAACAACGTTAACTCTCAAAAACTAATACATATTCCCAAAATCCGAAAAACCATGAATCACAAGCTACGAATATAGTAAAATGCTCTAACTCCGGAAAGTCTACATCAACAGTAAGGATAGAAGGGCTAATAACTACAAGGAAGAATGGAGAGAGACTCCTCGATCTGCGGACACGGCAGATGTACCTCGAAGTCTCCGTAAGATCGCCTCGCCTCAAGGATGGTAAGTCTGAGTAGAGGTACCTGGATCTTCACATGAAAAACATGAGCAGGAAGGGCATGAGTATACCACAACGGTACTCAGTAAGTGACAACCCTAACCTCGATCGGGTAGTGACGAGAAAGGTCAGGGCCCTACTGAGGTTAAATAATAATATAAAGTTCGATAGTGTAGATAAGAGCAGTATAAATAGGTGCACTAGTAAAAGCAACACAGGATATAAAGATAATTACAACTGATACACAGGCAAAACAATCACAAGGATGATAACCAGGGATCTCTCAGTATCCTGAGGATCTCTTAGTATCCTCAATATATACTCGGGGATCTATTGGTATCCCGAGGAAATCTTGGTATCCTCAATACATGCCAGGGATCCCTTGGTATCCTGAGGATCTCTTAGTATCCTTAATATACGTGCCAGGGATCTCTCGGTATCCCGCACCTCAGCTCGATCATAAATACGTACAGGGGATCTCCCGGGATGCCTTCTCGTAGCCCAAAATAAAATGTACAACAATAGCAAAAATGAATACTCAATTAAGCTCAACTTCATACTAAGGAAAAACAGATAATTCTAAACAAGCATGCTTCACGTAATATAAATAAGGCAGTTAAAGAAAATAGAGCAATTTAGTCAATTAGACATGTTTTTCTAGACTAACAGCAGGCTTAAATTCCAACAGTGTAAGCAAGAAAAGGAAGAAAACAATTTAAGGTTATTCTTAATGAAAAAACGATTTCCAACGATTAGCACAAGTACGCACTCGTCACCTCATGTACAAGGCATTTCAATTATCACAATATCAATCCTAAGGGGAAAAGTCCCCCACACAAGGTTAGACAAGCCACTTACCTCGAACCGGCTCAACAATCAACCTGAAACACGTTCTTGCCACGAGTATTCGACTCCAAATGGCTCATATCTATTCAATTAAATTGCATAATGTAAATAATACTTCAAGTAACTTATTCTACAAATAAACTCTAAGCTAATACACGAAATTAGGTAAAATGACCAAAACGTCCCTCGGGCCCACGTCTCGGAATCTGGTAAAATTTATATTTCAAGAATCCACACACTCTCACGAGTTCAGTCATATCAAAAGTACCAAAATCGGACCTCAATGGTCCCTCAAATCCTCCCTCAAAGGCCTCTAATTAGTCAAGCGCTAACCCATAATTACTACTAATTTTCCTTAATTTTCATGCCTATAATGATAAAAATCGCTCCAATAACGAGATAAGTGACCAAAGACCTTACCCCAATGGACTCCTCTGAAGATCCCTCTTGAATAATGCTCAAAAAGCTTCTTCCCGTTTGAAAAGAGGTGAAAATAACCAAATTTCGCGAAGGCAAGTATTTATGTTCTGCCCAGCGATTTCCGCTTCTGCGGTCTCGCTTTTGCGCAACCATGGTCGCATCTACGAATTTCTCTTAAGGCTCGATTTTCCTCATCTGCGGTTATCCTTTCGCAGATGCGGGGCTGCTTCTGCGGTGAAGACCCTGCTTCTGCGATCCCTGCTGCCCTTCCTCCATTTCCGCTTCTACGGTTACTCAGCGGCTTCTGCGGCTCCGCACCTGCGGAACCCAAACCGCAGGTACGGTTATCAAAGAAAACAGCTGAAGCTGCAACTTAAAAATCCCAAAATCCTTCCATCAACCATCCGAAATCATCCCGAGGCCCCCGGGGCCTCAACCAAACCTACCAGCATGTCCCATAACTTCATTCGAACTTGTTCCAACCTTCGGAGCGATCAAAACAACATCAAAACACCTATTTTTCATTGGATTCAAGCCTAAGAATCCCAAAAACTCTAAAAATACGCTTTCAATCAATAAGTCTATTAAACCTCGTCCGAATGAACTGAAATTTGCCACACACGTCACATTCAACACTACGAAGCTACTCCAATTTCTGGAATTTCATTCTGACCCTCTGATCAAAATCTCACTGTCGAACCGGAAACTTCAAAATTCGACCTTTCGGCATTTCAAGCCTAAATTAGCTACGGACCTTTAAAACACAATCCGAACACACCCCTAAGCCCGAAATCACCCAACGGAACCATCGAATTTCCATTCCGAGGCTGTCTTCACACTGTTCAGACTACGGTCAACTTTCCAACACTTAAGCTCTCATTTAGGGACTAAGTGTCCCATAACTCTCCGAAACATAAAATCGAACATCTCGGCAAATCAAAATAGCAGAAATAAACACGGGGAACACAGTTAATAGGGGATCAGGGCGTAAATTCTAAAAACAATCGGCCGGGTCGTTACATCCTCCCACACTTAAACATTCGTTCGTCCTCGAACGAGCATAGAGACATACCTGAAGTAGTGAAAAGATGAGGGTACCGGCTGCGCATATCCTGCTCGATCTCCCAGGTCGCCTCCTCAACCGGCTGACCCCGTCACTAATCCTTCACTGATGCAATGTTCTTTGACCTCAGTTTCCTAATCTGTCTGTCCAATATTGCCACTGGATCCTCAACATAAGATAGATCCTTGTCTAACTGGACTGAACTGAAATCCAACATGTGCGACGGATCACCGTGATACCTCCGGAGCATCGAGACATGAAATACCGGATGAAACCCTGCCAAGCTGGGAGGTAAGGCAAGCTCGTAAGAAACCTCGCCAACACGTCTCAAAATCACAAAAGGGCCAATAAAACTGGGACTCAGCTTCCCTTTCTTCCCAAATCTCATAACGCCGTTCATAGGCGAAACCCGAAGCAGAACCCGCTCTCCAACCATGTAGGAAACATTACGAACCTTCCAGTCCGCATAACTCTTCTGTCTGGACTGGGCTGTACGGAGTTTATCTTGAATCACCTTAACCTTCTCCAAGGCATCCTGCACCAAGTTTGTGCCAATAATCTAGCCTTACTCGGCTCGAACCAACCCACCGGAGATCTACACTGCCTGCCATACAGAACCTCGTACGGTGCCATCTAACTGTTGGACTAATAGCTGTTGTTGTAGCCAAACTCTGCCAATGGAAAGAACTGATCCCAAGAACCTCCAAACTCAATCACACATGCACGGAGCATATCCTCAAGAATCTGAATAGTGCGCTTGGTTTGTCCGTCCGTCTGAGGGAGAAATGTTGTGCTCAACTCCACCTAAGTACCCAACTCATGTTGTACGGCTCTCTAGAACCGCGATGTGAACTGAGTACCACTTTCTGAAATGATGGAAACTGGAATACCATGCAGACGGACAATCTCCCGGATATAAATCTCTGCCAACCGCTCCGAAGAATAGGTAGTAAACACAGAGATGAAATGCGCGGACTTGGTCAGCCGATCCACAATAACCCAAATGGCATCGAACTTCCTCAAAGTCCGTGGGAGCCCACATACGAAGTCCATGGTGATCTGCTCCCACTTCCACTCCGGAATCTCTATTTGCTGGAGCAATCCACCCGGTCTCTGGTGCTCATACTTCACCTGCTAACAATTAAGGCACCGAGCTACAAATCCAACTATATCTTTCTTCATCTGCCTCCACCAGTAGTGCTACCTCAAATCCTGATACATCTTCGTGGTACCCGGGGGAATGGAATACCGAGAACTATGGGCCTCTTCTAGAATCAACTCCCGAAGCCCATCGACATTGGGTACACAAACTCGACCCTGTATCCTCAATACTCCGTCATCACCAATAGTCACATCTCGAGCATCACCATGAAACACCTTGTCCTTGGGGACAAGCAAATGAGGGTCATCATAGTGATGCTCCCAGATACGATCGAACAAGGAAGACCGAGAGACCACGTAAGCTAGAACCCGACTGGGCTCCGAAAGATCCAATCTCACAAACTGGCTGGCTAAGGCCTAAACATCCATCGCCATAGGCCTCTCTGCTGCTGGTAAATAAGCCAAACTCCCCAAACTCTATTCCAGGCAGCTCAAAGCATCAACCACCACATTGGCCTTGCCCGGGTGATAAAACATAGTGATATCATAATCCTTCAGCAGCTCTAGCCATCTCCTCTGACGCAAATTAAGGTCCTTCTGCTTGAACAGATGCTGCAAACTCCGGTGATCAGTATAAATCACACAAGGCACGCCGTACAAATAATGACGCCAGATCTTCAAGGCGTGAACAATGGCAGCTAACTCAAGAACATGGACAGGATAATTCTTCTCATGTATCTTCAACTGTCTGGACGTGTAGGCAATCACCCTACCGTCCTGCATCAATACCTCTCCAAGGCCAACTCTCGAGGCATCACAATAGATAGTATAAGATCCTGAACCGGTAGGCAATATCAAAAGGGTTGTAGTTAAAGCTGTCTTAAGCTTCTGAAAGCTCTCCTCGCACTCTTCTGCCCACTGGAACGGAGCACCCTTCTGGGTCAGTCTGGTCATAGGTGCTGCAATAGATGAAAACCCCTGAACAAATTATTGGTAATAACCCGCCAAGCTAAGAAAACTGCGGATCTCTGTAGTTGAGGATGGTCTGGGCCAACTCTGCATGACCTCCACTTTCTTCGGATCCACCTGAATACCCTCTATCGAGACCACGTGACCCAAGAACGCCACGCAATCCAACCAAAACTCACATTTCGAGAACTTAGCATATAGCTTCTTTTCTCTCAAGGTATGGAGCACTGTCCTCAGGTGCTGCTCATAATCTTCCCGACTCCGGGAATATACCAGAATGTCATCAATAAAAACAATCACGAATGAGTCAAGATATGGCCGGAAAACACTGTGCATCAGGTGCATGAAGGCTGCTGGGGCAGTAGTCAGCCCAAATGACGTAACAAGGAACTCCTAATGACCATACCGAGTCCTGAAGGCAGTCTTCGGGATATCTGGCTCCCAAATCTTCAACTGATGGTAGCCTGAACGCAAGTCAATCTTAGAAAACACACAAGCACCATGTAACTGATCAAACAGGTTATCAATACGAGGCAAAGAATAACGGTTCTTCACTGTCACCTTGTTCAACTGGCGATAATCAATACACATATGCATAGAACCGTCTTTCTTCTTGACAAATAAGAGAGGAGCACCCCAAGGTGATACACTGGACCGAATGAAGCCCTAATCAAGTAATTCCTGCAACTAATCCTTCAACTCCTTCAACTCCGGAGGTGCCATACGGTACGGAAGAATAGAAATGGGCTGAGTGCCCGGCAATAGATCAATGCCAAAATCAATGTCTCTATCGGGCGGCATGCCCGGAAGATCAGCTGGAAACACATCAGAAAAATGCCGTACTACTGGACTGAATAAACAGAATGAGTATCCATACTGACATCTATCACATAAGCTAGATACGCATCACAACCTTTATCAACCATACGCTGAGCCTTAAGGGAAGAAATAACTCTACTGGGAGTGTGACCTAAAGCACCCCTCCACTCAACACGCGGTACACCTGGTACGGCTAGTGTCACAGTTTTGGCGTGACAATCAAGAATAGCATAATGGGGCGACAACCAGTCCATGCCCAAGATAATGTCAAAGTCAACCATGCTAAGCAATAATAAGTCGGCTCTGGTCTCAAAACCACTAAGAACAACCAAACACGACCGATAAACGCGGTCCATAACAAGAGAATCTCCCACAGGAGTAAAAACATAAACAGGGGAACTCAAAGAATCCCGAGGTACACCCAAATGCGGAGAAAAATAAGAAGACACATATGAATAAGTGGAGCCTGGATCGAATAGAACCAATGCATCTCTGTGACAGACCAAAATAGTACCTGTGATGACAAAATCGGAGGCGACAACCTCAGTACGGGCAGGAAGAGCATAGTATCTTGCTTGGCCTCCCCCTCGAGGGTGACCTCTACCTCCCCGACCTCTACCTCTAGCTGGCTGGGCAGGTGGGGTAGCAACTGGTGTAGTGATCATAGCCTGAGAACTCTGCGGGGCGCGCTGTGGCTGAGGAGTCTATGGAGGTGCAGCCCTCCCAAGTCCAGAGCAATCCCTTATCACATGCCGGGTGTCACCATACTCAAAACAAGCTTTGGGAGGACGTGGCGTCTGTGACTAGCTTGGGCCAGGTCTGCTGGACTGACCAGTGGAAGCACCCCGTACAGGAGCCGCACTAGATACTGGAGGTGCATAATAAGGCTCCCGAATCCTAGGTGGAGCTGGAATACCCCTGGCTGCTGGAAGAGCTGAATGAACGGGGCGACTCACATAACCCCTACCATGATGACCTACAGCTGGGACACGTGCACCAGAATAATGGCCTGACTCTCGAGACCTCTTGGCCTCCCTCTCCTCTCTATCCCTAGCATGCATACCCTCAATCCTCCTAGCAATGGTCACCACCTGCTGAATAGATATATCCATCTCTATCTCACGAGCCATGCTATACCTGATGTTGGGAATAAGCCCCTTAATAAACCGGCGAACCTTCTCGCGAATTGTAGAGACCAAAGCTGATGCATGTCTAGCCAAGTCGATGTAACGGACAACATACTCCGAGACAGTCATAGTACCCTGGCGCAAATGCTCAAACTACGCATGCCAGGCGTCCCTAAGACTCTGGGGGACATACTCCCTCGTGAACATATCTGAAAACTGAGCCCAACTCAGGGAAACTGCCTCATCCGGACTGTCTAACTCATAAGCATGCCACCATTGATAGGCGACTCCTCGAAGCTGAAAGGTGGTGAAGGAAACCCCGTTCGATCCTATTATTCCCATAGTACGGAGGATACGGTAGCACTCCTCAAGAAATCCAAGGGCATTCTCTGAGGCTAGTCCGCTAAAAGTCAGAGCCTGATACTTATTGAACCTCTCAAGCCTCTTTTGCTCATCCTCTGAAACTACTGCCCTCTCCTCGGGCTGAGCTGGGGCTACCGACTATAAAGAATAGCCTCGAGGACCTGATTAACATGTATTTGCTGCTCAAGAGTGCGGGCGGCGGGAGTCTGTATTCCTCCCCCGGCCTGGGATCTAGCTGCATCAAGGAGAAGCAACCCCGCCTGAGCTAGAGTGGTGTACATAGTGATAAAATGTGCCAAATTCTCCTGGAGTGCTGGAGTAGTAGTGGCAGACGCATCAGGTGTCTGGACTTCGGCTGGTACTGCTGGTAGTACCTCAGCGGCAGCTCACGCGGGTGCTCTGGCTGCACCACAAGCGCGTCCTCGGCCTCTACCCCGGCCTCGGCCTCTGATGGCTCCAGTAGGGGGCGCGGGTGCCTGATCATCTCGAGTAGCACGTGTCCTCACCATCTGTGAGAGAAAAGAAGACAGAAGTTTAGAATTGTGATATCAAAAATCTCGCACGACAAGAAAATCATACAAAGTGGAATTTTCTTAAAAGTTACATAGCCTCTCGTAGATAAGTACAGACGTCTCCGTACCGATCAGCGAAACTCTAATAATCCGACCTGTGATTCATGACTCCTATGAACCTAGAGCTCTGATACAAACTTGTCACGACCTCAGATCGCCCTCCGCGAACCATCATGATGACACCTAGTCTCTACGACTAGGAAAGCCTAAAATGCGGAAAATAAACTAAATTTGCGAAAGAAAAACAAGTTAAAACAGAGAGTAATGAAACAACGTTTAAAAAGTGCCGCTCGGCATACACAACGTTAACTCTCAAAAACAAATACATATTCCCAAAATGCGGAAACCCATGAATCACAAGCTACAAATATAGTAAAATGCTATATCTTCGAAAAGTCTACATCAACAGTAAGGATAGAAGGGCTAATCACTACAAGGGAGAATAGAGATAGACTCCTCAGTCTGTGGATGCGGAAAATGTACCTCGAAGTCTCCGTAAGATCGCCTTACCTCAATGATGGTAAGTCTGAGTAGAGGTACCTGGATCTGCACATGAAAAACATGCGTAGGAAGGGTTTGAGTACACCACAGCGGTACTCAATAAGTGCTAAGCCTAACCTCGGTCGGGTAGTGATGAGGAAGGTCAGGGCCCTACTAAGGTTAAATAATAATATAAAGTTCGACCGTGTAGATAAGAGAAGTATAAATAGGTGCAGCAGTAAAAGCATCACAGGATATATAGATAATTACAACTGATACAGAGGCAAAACAATCACAAGGATGATAACCAGGGATCTCTCAGTATCCCGAGGATCTCTTAGTATCCTTAATATATACCCGGGGATCTCTTGGTATCCCGAGGATCTCTTGGTATCCTCAATACATGCCAGGGATCTCTTGGTATCCCGAGGATCTCTTAGTATCCTTAATATACGTGCTAGGGATCTCTCGGTATCCCGCACCTCAGCTCGGTCATAAATACGTACAAGGGATCTCCTAGGATGCCTTCCCGTAGCCCCAAAATAAAACGTACAACAATAGCAAAAAGGAATACTCAATTAAGCTCAACTTCATACTAAGGCTAAACAGATAATTCTAAACTAGCATGCTTCACGTAATACGAATAAGGCATTTAAAGAAAATAGAGCAATTTAGTCAATTAGACGTGCTTCTCTAGACTAACAGCATGCTTAAATTCCAACAGTGTAAGCAAGAAAAGGAAGAACACAATTTAAGGCTATTTTTAATGAAAAACCGGATTTCCAACAATTAGCATAAGTACGCACTCGTCACCTCACGTACAAGGCATTTCAATTATCAAAATATCAATCCTAAGGGGAAAAGTCCCCCACACAAGGTTAGACAAGCCACTTACTTCGAACCGGCTCAATAATCAACCCGAAACCACGTTCTTGCCACGAGTATTCGACTCCAAATGGCCCAAATCTATTCAATTCAGTTACATAATGTAAGTAATACTTCAAGTAACTGATTCTACAAATAAACTCTAAGCTAATACGCGAAATTAGGTAAAATAACTAAAACGCCCCTCGGGCCCACGTCTCGGAATTGGGTAATATTTATATTTCCAGAATCCTCATACTCTCACGAGTTCAGTCATACCAAAAGTACCAAAATCGGACCTCAATGGATCCCTCAAATCCTCAGTCAAAAGCCTCTAATTAGTCAAGCCCTAACCCACAATTACCATTGATTTTCCTTAATTTTCCATGCCTATAATGATAAAAATCACTCCAATAATGAGTTTAGGGACCAAAGACCTTACCCCAATGGACTCCTCTGAAGATCCCTGTTGAAAAATGCTCCAAGATCTTCTTCCCATTTGAAAAGAGGTGAAAATGACCAAACTTCGTGAAGGCAAGTATTTATGTTCTGCCCAACGATTTTCGCTTCTGCGGTCCCACTTTTGCGGAACCATGGTCGCATCTGCGATTATCACTTAAGGCTCGATTTTCTGCATCTGCGGTTATCCTTTTGCAGACGCGGGGCCGCTTCTGCGGTGAAGACCCCGCTTCTGCGGTCCATGCTGCCCTTCCTCCTTTTCCGCATATACGGTAACTCAGCCGCTTCTGCGGCTCCGCACCTGCAGAACCCAAACCGCAGGTGCGGTTATGACAGAAAACAGCTGAAGCTCCAACTTCAAAATCCCAAAATCCTTCCGTCGACCATCCGAAATCGTCCCGAGGCCCCCGGGACCTCAACCAAACCTACGAACATGTCCCATAACTTCATTCAAACTTGTTCCAACCTTCGGAGCGCTCAAAACAACATCAAAACACCTATTTTTCATCGGATTCTAGCCTAAGAATCCCAATAACTCTAAAAATACGCTTTCGATCAAAAAGTCTATCAAACCTCGTCCGAAAGACCTGAAATTTTGCACACACGTCACATTCAACACTACAGAGCTACTCCAACTTCCGGAATTTCATTCCTACCCTCGGATCAAAATCTCACTATCAAACCGGAAACTTCAAAATTCGACCTTTCGGCATTTCAAGCCTAAATTAGCGACGGACGTCCAAAACACAATTCGAACGTGCCCCTAAGCCCGAAATCACCCAACGGAGCTAACGAACCATCGAATTTCCATTCTGAGGCCGTCTTTGCACTGTTCCGACTACGGTCAACTTTCCAACACTTATGCTCTCATTTAGGGACTAAGTGTCCCATAACTCTCCAAAACATAAAACTGAACATCCCGGCGAATCAAAATAGTAGAAATAAACACGGGGAAAGCAGTTAATAGGGGATCATGGCATAAATTCTAATAACGTCCGGGCGGGTCGTTACACGGTGTCCTTGAAGAAATCCCATTAGAGCTCCATATATGGTGGAACGACATAGGGAATGTCAGTAGAGACACTGTGGTAAAAGTTTTGGGCGGTCTTGTTGGTCTTCTGGAAATTAAACCAAGCTTGGATATAATTGAGGCTTTAATACCCTTTTGGGATCGGACAGATAATGTATGCCATTTTTCTGACTTTGAGCTAACCCTCACACTTTAAGAAATAGCGGGCTATGTCGGTCTTAGTGGGAATCTCAGAAGTCGATACCCGGTAGCACCAAGAGCGTTGACTCCTCATTAGGTTTTGGACCTTCTGAGCATCAGTCGGGAGGTTAAAGATGGAAATTTATCTGAGGGATTTTGCATATTCTACTTCTTATACCGGCTTATGGGGATCCCCACAGTTTTGAAGCTCCAGATACTGGTCTAACTCATTCAGGAAACAAGGATAAAATGGGAAGCACGTCGGGGACTGGCTTTTATAGTGGCACTCCTGGGTGTCTTAATTTTCCCAAGAAAGGATGGAAATATAGAACTGGGCCTCGTGGGAATGGCCGATGTCATGACTAAAAAGGCTAATGGAACCCTCGTTCCAATGATCTTAGCAAAGATTTACCGAGCTCTAACTATTTGCCGAGAAGGAGGAAACTTTTTTGAGGGCTGTAACATGCTTCTACAACTTTGGATACAAGAATATCTTTGCCACCGTCCAGGGTACATGAACTATGGTATGACTGGTCTAAACTGCATTGAAGAACATGGAAACCGGTTAGGGGGTCATAAATTTCCAGAAGGTATAGAGGCATGGTTCGTACATTTGAGCTCCTTAACTTCAAGCAAAATTGAGTGGACATTCGGTTGGCTCCCGGTCACTGAAGTCATTTACATGTCAGCCGAGGTGTGTTATCTTCTATTAATGGGCCTCCGGAGCATTCAGCCATATGCTCCACAGAAGGTGCTACGGCAGCTAGGTAGGTTTCAAACTATCCCACATGATGAAGATCTGAGCCAACAATTCATCGAATTGGGTCAAAAAAGTGTGTTTCCAGAAGCAAAAGTTTGTCAGATTTGGAATCAGTGTAGGTTTCTAGAGCCAAAGACTCAGGTAAGGGATTTATCCAAAGGCAGGCTTGCTAAAAGACCCCATGTCCAGCAATTCATTGATGAGTCACGGGAGTAATGGGATTGGTTGGCAAAAGAGACAAACCACAGAGCCACTATAAGCAAATTGGAGGGACAGGTCCGAGATCTTAAATTTGACAATAGTGTACAAGCTGTTGTTGATGAAGGGGAAAAGAAGAAATTGGCTCAAGAAAACAAAGCCCTTCGAGCCCAGATCCAAAAAATGAAGATAGCTACTGAGAATCAGGAGAGGAACCGGGCAGATGAGAGACTCATAAATGGTCTTAGAGGAAAATATCTGAGTACAAGGATGACTTAGAAAAATCCGAGGGCACCCTGGCAAGAGCCCAGGCATAATTGACTAAGGCCGCAGAGGGACGGGCAGAGTTTGTACGACAATTGAAAAGGAAATATGAGGGAACAGTCACAAACTTGAAGAAAAGGCTAACCTCCCTCGGAAATGAGATGGCCAAACAAGCTAGGAACTTTAAGGCGGAAAGAGAACATTGATATGCACTAATGTCCCAGCTGGAAGAAGATATGCAACAGCTGGAGGGTCAAAACCATCATGATTCCCAAGTGCTAGAAGCTAGGTCTCAACAAATCGGGTGTTTGCTCCAATAAAAGGGTATCATCAGGGAAAGGGTTAGAGCAATTGCTAACTACATCATCACAAAGTGCCATGAATGTGAATACATGACTCAAACCACCTTTTTCTCCGCAGTGATGACCTTTGTTCGGCAAATCATGAATGACCTGGATCGTCTTCAAGGAGACCTTGCACACAGGCCCGTGGCGAGATCGACTGATGTCCCGCGGGCCCCTGAATCAACTTTAGAAGCACTTATGTACTCTTGATTTTTGTTTTTGAGTCTGTATTTCAGTTTCTAGTTTTAAAGTCTGTTTCAATTCTGTTTTTAGTTTTTTTTAATTCCTAGAAAAGTAGGATGGAGTCCTAAGTAACAGAGAAAAGTAGAAGCTTTTGTTAATGAAAATTTGGAAAACCCCCAAAAATTGTTTCTTTATTCGCATTTATTCCTTGAACTACGTGATGACCTGATTCATGCGGCGTCATGATACGTAGGCAATCCTAATCGGATCCGGTCATGATTTTAAATAATTCGAATAAAAAGGAAAAGAAAAAGACCAAGAAAAAGTGAGAAAAACAAGAAAATAGAGACAACGAGAGTAAGGGGAAAATGATGACAAAGTGCAAAAGAAAGCAAAAGATGAAAAGCGCCAAAAGAAAATAGAGGTTTAGGGAGATAAACAAAAGCCGGGATGAAACACGCAACCGTTGCAGAACATGTAGAAACACATTTACCTGTATAGGTGCATCACACCCTAACGTGCGATTCCCTATGTGTTAATTGTCTCAAACTAACCGGTTTGTCGTGCTTTCTATTAAGTCAGGTTCTGTATTAAGGTGGTTGGTTTTGTGGTAATCTGGCTTCGCATCCCTACTTCACAATATCAAAAGGAAGTGTTGAAATGTCATCAGAGAGTCATCTGCCAATAGTTCCTATTCCAGAGGATAGCCCAATCTCGGCCATCCCAAATTCAGAGTCAGCAGATGCTGAGGAAAATAGGGTTCTCCGTCTCCGCATGTTGGAAATGTGGGACGCCTGGTCTAATGGTAGAGAGCCACCATGTATGATACCGGGTTTCCCTGAGCTACTTCCCAGGGCGAGTGGAACTTCCAACTTCTCGATAAGTTACCCAAATACTCCGCTTGGATATCCTACAATCTCAGCCCACTTTGCCGGAACACCTTCTGAGGTTCGCCCCCAGGTGTTAATTTTAGGTGTGGCCTCCAACATATTTACTGTGCCACCCTCCTCGGCCACGACGCAACCCACTTTGCCCAGGCCAAACTTTGATCCATCATCTTTCACTTTTTAAGTACCATCATTTCCACAAGAAATGGCCTATTTCACTACCAATTCCTACCCCCAATAGCCCGGATATGTGTTTACCATGGGACAGGAAAAAACTACAAAGAACCCCGAGCAGGAAGAAATCACTCGGAAGATGAGGAGCATGGAACAAAGCCTTCAGAATATACAAGGCTTAAATGGTCAAAAAAAGCGTATCCTATGCTGATTTGTGTATGTTTCCACATGTCCACCTACCCCTGGGTTTTAAAACTCCCAAGATCGAGAAGTACGATGGTCATGGAGACCACATAGCTCGACTCAAAAGGTACTGCAATCAACTGAGAGGGGCATGCGGAAAAGAGGAGCTTCTCATGGCTTATTTTGGAGAGAGTCTAGTGGGCATTGCATCCGAGTGGTACATGGATCAGGATATATCCCGTTGGCACATTTGGGATGATCTAGCTCGAGATTTTGTCAGGCATTTTAAGTATAACATAGACATAGCTCCCGACAGGAATTCTCTATCTAATCTCAAAAAGAAGTCATCAGAATGTTTCCAGGAATATGCTGTTAAATGGCGCAAACAAGCGGCCAAGGTTAAGCCCCTAATGGATGAAACAGAAATGGTGAGTATTTTTCTACAAGCCCAAGAGGCTGACTACTTTCAGAATATGATGTCTACAATGGGGAAACCGTTTGCTGAGGCAATCAAGATTGGTGAGATGGTCGAGAACGGTCTGAAAGCAGGGCGCATATTGAGCCAATCTGCCATAAGAGTTACGTCCCAAGCAATTCAAAGCGGGTCTAGAGGTGTAGCGAACAGAAAGAAAAAGGAAGAAGTGGCAATGGCGGCTTCAGGTCCGAGGAACCCCCATCCACCCAGAAGTTACTTCTCTCCAAGACCCCCACAGCATTATTATCCCCACCAGGACGTGGCTTATGCTATGGCCCCCAGCCTTACGCAGTGATGAATGCCCAGCCATACGCTCGCCTACAACAACAGTTTAACCCAAATAGAGCTCCACCTCCTAGAAATAACCCTCCCCACCAAGCTCAGTATAATCCTCGACCTCCACAAAATAATTTCCCCTATAATGCCCATGCTCGGGAGCCACCCAGGAGAGCAAACTTCACGCCTATTGGTGAGTCATACTCTAGCCTTTTCCCTAAACTGGTCCAAATGGGTTTGCTACAACATGTACCCCCGAACAGACAAAACCTAGTGTCACCTTCCTACTAACCCGGTACTCGATATGCCTATCATTCTGGGGTGGAAGGACATGACACTGAAGACTGTTGGACCCAAAAAAGGGCTGTTGAGAATCTCATAGAGCAAAAACGCATTGTGCTGAAGGATGAAGAAATTCCTAATGTGACTAACAACCCTTTACCGGCTCACAACAACGGATCGGTCATTGGGATGATTTACGAAGATAAAGAGTTTAATCCCGCCTTGAAAGCTATCATTGCCATCGCTGATATCGAAAAGAAACCAATGGCTAGTGCAAAGCAAGACAAGGGGGAGAAGAAGAGTAAACCCAACCCTCAAAGTGCAGAAAAGACAATGGAAACGAAAACTGGGGCAGTACCCCCGAAAGATGCCATTCTTTATGTTCCTCAGGGTCAGAAGAAAGAAAAAATGACATTGAGCCCTCCAAGAAGATTCGAGCTGAACAAGGGACCTAAGATGTACGTGCCTAAAGGGACCCATGTGGTACGGGGGCCAGTAATTTCACCAAGGCTGAATGAGCCCGTGGTTACTGGCCGCGCACCGCAGAAGCCCATGACAGACCCCACTGCCGTCCCATGGAATTACAACAAGGCAGTAGTGACATACAAGGGAAAAGAGGTCCTAGGGGAAGCAAATGAAACTAACCCAGCTGAAAAATACCTTAACTTGGAGGATTTGAACAAAGCCAAGAAAAAGCGTTTCCCACTAAAGAAGCCTGTTAGTGCTGAGGAGGCCGAAGAATTCTTCCGTAAAATTAAAACTGTGGACTATGAGGTAATAGACCAACTCCGGAAGTCTCCTTCATAGGTCTCACTCCTGTGTCTACTCCTGAGCTCAACCGAGCATCAGAAAGTGTTGATAAAAACCCTCAATGAAGCTTATGTTCCGATTGGAACCACTGTTGAACAACTAGAGAGGATGGCAAAAAGATTCTTCGCAATCAACCAGATCTCATTTAGCAAGAATGGTTTGCCCTCTGAAGGGGCTGCCCACAACAAAGCCCTTCATCTGAGAGATAAATGTGAGGGGTACTATGCGAAAAGAGTCATGCTGGATGGCGGATCCGGAGTTGATATCTGCCCTCTCTCAACTTTGCGAAGAATGGAGGTTGGAATTGAGAGAATCAGGCCTAACAATGTCTGTGTGTGTGCCTTTGATGGCATCAAAAGAGACACCATAGGCGAGATCGATTTGATTTTGACTATTGGTCCTGTGGATTTCGAGGTGACATTCAGGTCCTAGACATGAACACTTCTTAGAATTTCCTCTTGGGGAGGCCTTGGATTCACGCGGCAGGGGCCGTACCTTCTACTCTCCACCAGATGGTGAAATTTGAATATGAAGATCAAGAGATCGTGGTCCACGGAGAGCACGAGCAATCAATTTACCGGGACCCATCAGTCCCATGTCTTGAAGCAAGGGAAGGTAGCGAACATATACTCTATCAGGCTTTTGAGGTTGTGGTCGCCGACCAATGTGAAGAAGGAAGCCCGTGTCCTCAACCTTTTATCTCAAATGCATCAATTATGGCTGCCAAGGAAATGATCAGGCATAGTTATAACCCCGGGAAGGGGCTCGAGACATCATTGCAAGGTGTCACAGAACCTATCACTCTGGCTGCTAGCGAGAAGTTTTTTGGTGTGGGTTTTCAAGCTACGCCAGCTGATGAAACATGGGCAAATGAGCGAAAGAACAATGTTTAGGTCTTTCCTCAGCCAATCCCGTATCTGTTCGAAACCGTCGTCATGCCCAAGTACACAGAAGAGGAAGATGAGGCCTTCACGTCCGAGGAAATTGAAGAAATATGTGAGGCTGTGAGGCAGATGTTGTATGAAACCCACATGGTCCAGCCGGGAGAAGGCTCGAGTACCGTTGAGGTGCTATATATGGGGCCTAATGCCAAGTTGCAAAACTGGAAGGCTGCTCGATTCCCAGTCAGGCAGGAATCCCGGTAGTCCAGTCTTGCCAACTTTTATGCATCACGAGTTATTCTAGGGTGTAATTTGGATGTTTCATTTAGTTTAGTGTCATTAAATTCCAATGTAAACCCTGTTATTTTCAAAATTCAATGAAATGAAATCAATATTTCATCGTTCATGAATCTCTCTCTCTCTATTCTTTCTGATTTTTTATTACTTTTTCTTATTTCGTCTTTCAGTTCTAACAATGTGGCTTTAAATAACATGACATGCTGGCGGACTTCATGCCCAGATCCAAACACACTGTCTAATTATGAAATAATGAATCAAGAACCGGAAGACAATGAAGAAGAGGCTTTTAGGGAAATAAATCGAGAATTGGAATAATTTGAGAATAAGCCTAAGCCAAATCTAAATGAACCCGAGCCAGTAAATTTGGGTAGTTCAGAAGAGATCCAAGAAACCATGATAAGCGTTCACACAGATGAAAGAACTAGGGATGCACTGATCCAACTTTTGTTTGAATTCAAAGATGTGTTTGCTTGGTCCTACGATGATATGCCAGGACTAAGTGTTGATATGGTGGTGCACAAATTGCCAACTTACCTCGATTGTCCCCCTTTCCAGCAGAAACAAAGAAAGTTCAAAATTGACATTAGTGACAAGATCAAAGAAGAGGTCAACAAACAGTTGAAAGCAGGTGTGATCCGAGTGGTCCGATACACCACCTGGTTGGCTAATGTGGTCCTAGTGCCAAAGAAAGACGGGAAAACCCGAGTGTGTGTTGACTATCAGGATCTGAACAAAGCAAGTCCCAAGGACAACTTTCCTCTGCCAAAAATCCACATCCTCGTTGACAACAGTGCCAAACATGAGATACAGTCCTTCGTTAGACAGTTTCTTTGGGGCGTAGGCCTCCCGAAAGGTAATAGAGGCGTGCAAAGGTTTCCTCGGGCCGGACGGAGATTGGCCATCGAGTGCAAAGGCAGAAGGGAGCTTGACTGCAAGACCTACTCGTCGAGCAGGGGCAAAAGTCGGCCTTAGTGATCCGACGGTACTGAGTGGAAGGGCCGTCGCTCGATCGACTCGGGGCTAAAAGCCCTAATGAAGAAAAAAAATTGTCCTTAGATTGCCTACTTAATCCGGTACTTTCTTCTTCCCCAAAAACAGGAAGTTTTTGTCGCGGATTGTTACGTTGGATATCATCAGGTCTTGATGGATGAAGAAGATGCGAAAAAAGACAGCCTTCACCACACCCTGGGGCACCTATTGTTATAGGGTCATGCCTTTTGGTCTAAAGAACGCTGGGACAACATACATGAGAGCTATGACTACCATCTTTCATGACATGATACACCAGGAAATCGAGGTGTAAGTGGACGATGTGATCATTAAGTTCAAGATGCAAGATGACCATGTTCGGGACCTGAGGAAGTTCTTTGAGCATCTGCGCAAGTATGATTTGAAGCTAAACCCGGCTAAATGTGCATTTGGAGTTTCGTCTGGGAAACTTTTGGGATTTATTGTCAGTCGGAGGGGCATCGAGTTAGATCCAACAAAGATAAAGTCTATTCGGGATTTACCTCCTCCAAGAACCAAGAAAGAGATTATGAGCTTGTTGGGAAGGTTGAATTACACCAGCCGATTCATTCCTCAGTTTGACTTCCACCTGTGAGCCCATATTCATGCTGTTGAAGTATGATGCAGCGATTAAATGGACCGACGAGTGTCAAGAAGCCATCAATAGAATCAAAGAATATCTGTCGAATCTGTCAGTCTTGGTCCCACCCGAACCTAGGAGGCCTTTGTTTTGGTACCTGATAGTCTTGGGGAATTCATTTAGTTGTGTCCTCGGGTAACATGATGTGACCGGGAAGAAAGAGCAGGCAATCTACTATTTGAGCAACATTCACAAGTTATGAAGCCAAATATACCATGTTCGAAATGTTGACACCCAACTTTTCCCTATGTATTTTATGCTCAAAATACTTTCAAAATAGCATGTGTATACATGCCCAAGAGTTTTGGTATTTTTCGTAATTTTTAATGATTTTTAAAGTCATTTATTGTCTATTTTATACAAAATCCAATAATTACTCCCAAGATTATCATTTTTGGTGAGTAACTTATTTTATTCTCGTATTTATTCCAAAACATAGTTAAGGTAATTTTTGCGTATTTTTACAATTTATTTCTTATTTTTTAAAGCTAAATTGCATATAATTGCAATTCTAGCCTATTTTAGGATTAATAACATTTTTATAATGGTAAAAATCGTTCTAGTATTTTTAATTAATATTTATGTGTTATTAATTGGCTCAATACTTTTAATTTGCCTTTAAAATCATTTGTAACTATCTTTTATAAAATAAAAGGGAATACTGGCTTTTTAACATTTAGCCTCATTTCATTTCAATTACAGCCTCTTTTGCATTTTTTAACCCTTAATTGACCCAATCCCAACCCCAACCGGACCGGCCCATTTTTTCATTTGACCCAACCCATAACCCAATCCAAATGGCCCTACCCGGTTCCCATCTACCCTCTTAAATCTAGGTCGTTGATCATTTAGATCAACGGCCATAACTCACCCTTCCACAATTAAACCCAAACGACCTACCCTAATCCCTCATTTAATTCGATCCGCCGCCTTTGAAACCCCTTCGTCTCTCAAAACTCTCTCAAGGAGCTTCGGAACCCTAGCCTTCTTCTACCCCGTTTCAACCGCCTTTCACCGGAATCCATGGCGTTCCAGGCCATGGTTGACTTATGCTCACCCTCCCTCACCATTAAACCTCAGATCTGTAGATCTATGGCCTTTCCGGCCATTATTCCGGCGTGTTCAAGCAATATGAGTCTCTTCGACTCAGGATTTTACTTTCCTCAAGACCTTTCTCTTTCTAGGGTTTTCTCTTCAACTAAGCCATATGAGGTTCTGTACTTGCTTATTTCTTTTAGATCTGTGACATGCCTGAGCTTTACTTGACATTTTTAAGGATTTCCCCAAATTTCCTTTTCAAAATCGTTCAAATTCGATTTTTCTTTCTGAAAAGGTTTCTTAATATTTTCCTGATTTCTTCCTGTTCTTTCTTTACGTGTGTCTTATGCTCGTATGTTTTCTTCTTATTACGCATGAGTTTGCTCTCTTGTTTCTTTCTATTATGCAAAACTCTTCTATCTTTCGTTGTTAATCTTATGCTCGCATATTAATTTGTGTTGTTTCCCTTATTCTTTGCTATATGTATTTATGGTTGAAATCTGTGATTTTTGCTCACTTTACTGAGCTCTATTTGTGTTCCTGCTAAGCATATTTTTCTCTACTGTTGTTTAAAAACTCGTATCATTTGTTTCTTCTGAACTTATTTTAACTTCGAGTTTTCTCGAACATGGTCGCATGACCCTTAATCAGTGTTCTTTATAATGTATGCTTGTCTCTCATAAGTCTTTGAAAAGGGCTTCGGAGCCTCTTTCAATGACCTGTTTGCTTATCTTCTATTGTCTGACTCTATTCGAAACCCTAGGTTTTGGGGTTTCTTTAATAAGTGGTACTAGGATTCCACTTTGGGACCCTAGGTTTTCAGACTCACTATGAGCCTATATTTGAACTTGAATTTCTTTTTCTTATGACTCTGAAACTTTCAACGTTAGACTCTTTCTTTGTTTGAGCTGTGTGCATTACATATGAGAAATTTCTCTTTCAAAAGTTTTCACCAACCAAGTGATTGACTCTGAAATCCCTTTAATAAGGCTAATGATTCCTTACTGATTTCTTGCAATTGAACCTCCTTATTTTGATTCTTTTGTGTAAAAATCCTATGCTTGTGATGTTTTCCTTAAATACATGACCTTCTGTAATTCTGCACCAATCTTTGAATTATTTCCATACTTATATGACTCTTTCCTTAATTACTTGGGATTCCCTGTGATTACAATTGGATCCGAGATCCCCTTGAGTAATTTTCGAACTGATGTCCTATTTTACTTTAATAAACACACTACTATTCCAACCTTTCATTAATTACTCACTATGTATTTGGTCTTGTTTATGCACTATGTGGTTTCCTTGCCCTAATCAGCCTTATTAAACTGATTTTCTTCCTTATTCTGCCTTGACTAGCCGTTTGAACTAGACTCCTCAATTAAAGGAGTCCAGTTGTCTTAATTGATACTAATTGATTGTTATTTCCATGTTTGTGCACTCTTTGCCTATGTATTGCCTGCTTTTCAAAACTATATAAAGACTTGTCTTCCCTCTTTACAAAGACACCAACACACAGACAGAGATTCACATGAACAAAAACACTTCTAATTACATACTGTCTTACAATACTGTTTGAATTCAACACTTTGCTTTGCTTGAGATCTTTTGGAACTGCTTTGTTTGCGACTTGGCTCTCCCAAGGCTACTGTTTTCTTACTTGTTTTCCTTTGAAACTGGTATGTCTTCTATTTAAATTTTCTGCCTCACCCCTATGTGTTACTTTACAATTCCAGCACTCATGTTTGCTTTACTGCTCATTATGTTCTTCCTTGTATCTGTTTCTATTGTGAATCCCTACCCCTACTCCCTTCTATGTGATTGAGTTAAGGTCTTGGACTGGCAGTATCCTAATTACTGCCCAGGCCATAACCTGATCCACAGTGGATCCTAACTCCTAAATTTGGCTAACAGGCTGGTCAGGGGTGTGCCAGCATCCCAATTGCTGGGCATGACCACCAGCCTGTCATGGCGCTCCCTGATTCCCCCCTATGCACTTACACTCACTCTTAGACTCTAAGTTCTTCCCCCTCCTATGAGCCTTGCCTTCGGACCTTGAGTTCCCTCTGAACTTGGACATCTGAGGGCTGGCATTTCCACACTGCACTATGTTCTTAATCCTGCAATGTTTTGGGGTGTAAGCACTGCCCGGAGCCCTTTAAGACTCTTGGGAACTTTGACACACCCCAAATATGAGAAGGTCTTTTGGAAATCTGATCCTGGAAGTTGGTTTATCTCATATTGTTGGACTTTGAGTCAGCATTAGGCTATTTGGATGTAGTTGGAACTTCTGATGTAATTTTACTTTTTCTTTTCTGATTCATTTGGGTTAATAATTTGTAATAACTATTGGGGTGATTAGTGGAAAGGGATAGGGAATGAATGCATGCAGAGGGTAGAAAACATGCCTATCTGTTATTTATAATTTCTGCATTTCTGCATTTTAGAAAACATGTCTATAAGTCTATCTGCACTTCTGCATTTCTGCATTTTAGAACTCATGCTTATAAGTTCTGTATTTCTGCATTTTAGAGATTATGCCTATAGGTTCTGCATATAGAATCATGAGCTTAGGTCTTTTCTGCACTTTTGCATATACATGCCATTAGCAAACAATTTAGGCTTAATAATAACCAATTCATTCTAGATACCACGCCTATAGGACTCCTGCATTTATGTAACTGTTTCAAAACCAATGACGCTTAGAGATCATGCCTATAAGAGCGAATCAACTGAATCAGCTTCGTTTTGAATCTAGAATCAGTCATAAATCTACAGATCTTTGTTGATAAAACCAGCAAACTTTTTTCCTTAAAATCAATGCGCTCTATTAGATGTCATGCTTATAGGCCTCCCTTAGGCAAACTATTAGGTAATTAAGTAACTGTGTCAGTCTTTGATTACTATATCCAGACAAGGCTAATTCGGACTCCTCATCTGAGAAATATGTGATGAATCCGCCTATCTAACGCCTTAATTTAATTCAGACCAAACCAGTATTTGAAGTCATGCTATATTTGCACTTCTAAGTGAGGGGGCCTGAATGAGCCTTAACTGCTATTTGTCCTCCCTTTAACTGCTATTTGTTATTGCTTCTCGCCTAGATTTTTATCCATTGAAACTCTGAAAAAGCCCCAACTCCTCCCCTTTAGGATTAGTAGTCTCAATGCCTCCGGGACTGATAGGATTGGGACGGGTAATAGCATGCAATAAGTAACGATACCATTAGGCGCTTTAATACCTTAACGGGGTGGGAAGGGTAGATATGGAGATGATGACCGATGCGTTAATATCCCATGTAGCCCCTCTTCTGAGGAGTAATTACTGGATATTGCATTGACATGATCCATATTAATCATAAACCTAGGACCCCCTTCTCCTTACTTTTCTCTTTTTTTTTATCTGCTTTTTTTTTAGAATTTGTTCACAAATTTCTGCCCTCTTCCTCACAGTTTCAACTTATCTGCAATGTTATATGCAAACCTCTTCTATTTGAGCCCTTTAATTGCTTGCTTGAATATGTGAAGTCACAATTATAACATGGTCGGGAACCACACTAGTGGATCTTGAGGGGTGCCTAACACCACCCCTCGAAATAATTTCTAGCCCTTACCCAAACTCTGGTTCTTCAAACTCAAACCCTTTTAGTGTCCTAATGTACTTTAATCATTAGGTGCCGACACCTTAATTCCAAAACCCAATTCCCAAAAGGGAACGAGTTGTCCTCCCAAATGTCGTAAACCCGATTTTCTCCTTAGAAAAAGGGGGCATCGATAGCATGGCGACTCTGTTGAGGATTCTCCAGGCTTTTACCACTTCATATTATTTGTGACTTTATTGCTTCTTCATTGCCTTCATTTAACGTCTTTATCTCTCTTCTACTTCGAAACTGACTGGGCTTTTTGTTTCTTTTTCTTTAATGCTTTCTTTACCGCTTTCCTTCAATACTGTTGTAATTATGAGCAATTATTGTAATCACTGCTTGATGAACGTGCATATACGTGACAACTTATTTCATTCTTGTAATTGCATCCTCAACATCATATTCCACTCGTGCCAAACAAATACCATAGATCCGCTTATAATGAGTGGTTGCGCCCTTCCGATGTTATCACCCCCTAAATTTGGCAAAGGCATATTTGTGGTAAAACGAGTCGATCAGCAGTGCAGTCGACGGTTCCATACCTTTCCCTCTTGAGTTGTCCGCTCAAGGGTACCGGTCTAACACCCCATAGAAACCTTACTCTGTTCAAATGTGCATGCATCACTGTCAAACCTAGTCGAGTCAGTTATGTTGTCCGCATAATGACTCTTTAAATAGCCTTGTCCAAAAGTCCATCGGGTTTCCTTGAAACCCAAATGGACGCCACCATATTATGTGCATTTATTTGGAAAACTAAATATCGTTTATGCTGATTATTGGATTAAATAGTCGAGTTCGGCGGGGTAAGGGTCTAACACTTTGTTTTGCAGAAAATGAGGCACGAAGTCCCCAGATTTGGCATGGTAACCAACATTCACCCAAGGTTGCTAAGCTGGTGGGAAGACCTTCACTCCAGTGATCAGACTCTTGTCCGCAAATATTTGGGAAATTTTCCTTCTCTTTTGGAAATCCTACCCGACAACAAAATCATAGAGGCTGTAACTTTATTCTGGGATAGCGACAGATCTATGTTTCGCTTCGGGGACTTTGAAATAGCACCTTTGCTCGAGGAAATAGGAGGGTTAGCTGGTATTCCTTGGGACACTCCGGGTTTGCTTATGCCAGAAAATCGCAAGGGTAGGGGTTTCCTCAAGATGATGGGACTAAAGAAAAACCCAGACTTGACCTGTTTGAAGGACTTTTACATTCCTTTCGACTATCTGTATGAGAGGTACGGCCATGGAAAGTCCTACCGCACTCACCCAGATAAATTTGCCCTCACCTCATTGGGGCATATCCACATAAGAGCCTTCGTCTTTATGTTCTGCTTTTTGGGGATGATAGTATTTCCTATGAAGAAGGCTAGGATCTATACCAGACTGGCCATGGTCACCAAGACATTGATGGAAGGAATTGGCGTGCAGCCTTTTAGCATAGTACCTATGATCGTTGCTGAGATATACCGAGCCCTGGAAAACTATCAACGAGGGGCCAATCACTTTGAGGGTTGTAACTTACTACTTCAACTTTGGCTCATGGAGCACCTCCAAAAAGGGTGAATATCGACAAGAGATTCTACGCAGGGACTGGGATGATCATATCGCCTTCCATCAGCCAAAACGAATGAATTATATACCTAACATGTTTGCTTAGCCGAAAGATGCTAAAGGGTGGGTAGAGTTGTTTGAAAATCTAAAAGAGGACCAAGTGCAGTGGATGTTCGAATGGTTCCCTACTGAAGAGTTCATTGTCCGATCTCGGGATGCACTGTTTCTTATACTCATCGGTTTGAGAGGAACTCATCCTTATGTCCCTCTCCGAGTCGTGAGGCAGGCAGGAAGAAAGCAGGTTATACCAAGGGTTGGCAAAATGAGTCACTTCAGGGCCGACTTTCAAGATGACGATAGTCCATACAAGTGCCAAGCTCAGCATATGTGGCACTGCAAAATCATCCTAGGAAAGGGTTCCATAGAACCAGACAGATACCATGCTGGTTATATTCCATACTGGTTATATTCCATACTATCCGAGTTGGTTGGAGGACGATCATAGTGGGTTAGGACAACCCGGGTCTGTTCGTGGTCATAGGGTCATCGACGAAAAGGCTGAAGTACAGGTTAAGTACAATCAATTGCGCAAGAGGATTT
Source organism: Nicotiana attenuata (assembly GCF_001879085.1). Taxonomy (NCBI): domain Eukaryota; kingdom Viridiplantae; phylum Streptophyta; class Magnoliopsida; order Solanales; family Solanaceae; genus Nicotiana; species Nicotiana attenuata. The sequence continues at coordinate 271,742 of NW_017671165.1, forward strand.
GGGAATGCGAAAATAAGCACCAGGAAATTCAAGAAGCCCATCAAAAGCTGATTGAAGAATGGAAAGATATGGATGTCAGCGCAAACAAGCGACTGGGGTATTTGGAGCGGGGTTTAGTAGAGTTGGAAAAGAAGTTCATCCAGAGGATTGAAAACTGCCAGAATGCTGAAGGAAACTAAGGAGGACACTTGGCTAGAGCCTAGTTGCTGTTGGGACTGCGTGAGCTGGTGAAGCTGTTAGATGGAGCTAAAGATGCCGAGTCTGGGGAAGGTCCTTCTGGGACCAAGTAGTTAGGATCTCTTCTTTCTGCTTTAAATGTAATAAGGCCAATGGCCATTAGTGACATTTTATTTCCTGCAATTTAGTGTCGTTTTGGGATTCGTCTTATTTTTATCAATAAAATGAGGCATTTAGCATTATAAGTTCTCCAAATCAACTTGTCGCTAGGCCTACCTCGGGCACAACGAGGCACCCAAATTAGGACACGATTTATATTCTTGCACTATGTGTTTAAATATTGCAACGTTTTCTTCTCATAACCCTTGCTAACTTGTTGCCTTGTTTTGTTTTTACTTTTGTTTTATTCCCCTCCCCAAAAGGTTAGTTCGTGCACTCTGGCATCATCATCTTACTCCACAAGATCTAAGGGCCCTCCACCTCCTCCTCCTCCGAGTCCTATCAGAAACAAGAACAAGGGAAAAATGGAAGATTTGAACAACTCAGCCGAAAGGGTAGAGGTTCCTCAGGGTATTCAGGTTTCCAAAGAAAGTGCCGCCCAGCTTGAACAAAAGTTATTGAAATTTCAGGAAGAGCTGGACCAAGTTCGGAAATTGGCAAAACTTATCATTTTCCCTCACTACCCCGGATTAAACTTTCCCTATGCTCAAAATCCTACACCTCCACAAAACATCCCGAAACCACAGAAGCAACCCGCTCCCCATCAATACTGCAACACATGTCACACTTCAAACAACACCCCACTACTCATTCCCGAACCACTAAACTCCACAAATGATTATCCCCACAACACCCCCATCTATGTGGAAACCATACCACAATATACTCAACCTATTTCAAGCACACCGGAGTCTGATGACAAAGACTCTCTTACCAGGAATATGGCCGCGGAACTCAAGAAGCTGACTAGCCGAGTCCAGGGTGTTGAAGGAAACAAAGGTATCGAGGGGCTGAATTATGAGGACCTTTGCATTCAGCCAGATGTCGAACTTCCTGAGGGATACAAACCTCCCAAGTTTGAAATGTTTGATGGCACAAGGGATCCCAGGGTCCATTTGAGGACATACTGCGATAAGCTGGTCGGAGTCGGAAGAGATGAAAAGATTCGCATGAAGCTCTTCATGAGAAGTTTGAAAGGGGATGCTCTATCTTGGTACATTAGCCAAGACCCCAAGAAGTGGACGAATTGGGTAGGTATGGTGTCCGATTTCATGGACAGGTTCAGATTCAATACGGAAAATACGCCAGATGTATTCTACATCCAGAACTTAAAGAAGAAACCCACGGAGACATTCCGCGAGTCTGCTACTCGTTGGAGATCAGAAGCTGCTAAGGTCAGGCCGGCTTTAGAAGAAGAACAGATGAACAGGTTTTTCATCCGGGCTCAAGACCCACAGTATTATGAGAGGTTAATGTTGATTGAAGGCCAGAAATTTTCCGACATCATCAAGCTATGGGAGAGGATCGAGGAAGGCATTAAAAGTGGTATGGTCACTAACTTTGAGGCATTGCAGGCCACCAACAAGGTTCTACAGTCTGGCGGCGCATCCAAGAAAAGGGATGTGAGTGCCGTGATGGTTGCACAAAGAACGAAATCCCCAATAAAATACCAAACCCACCCGATACCTCCTCTCACATATCAACCTACCCCAAATTACCAAGCACCCTCGCCCACTTACCAAGCTCCACCACCTGCTTACTCATCATCTCCACCCCCCACATATCAACCTACCTCATCAAGATATTCCCAACCCGCACCCGTCTACCAAGACTATAATGCTCAGCCCTCTTATGAGCACGTGATTTTTGCCACGCTTAAATTACTCCTATAAATTCCTTAGAATTAGGATTTTTCTTTATTATTTGAATTAATTGCATGATTTTGTGCCTTGTTTGCATTTTTTGTGTGCATTTTAGGTGCCATAATTCATTAAAAAGAACAAAAAATAGTGCATTTGCATTTAGAATTCGGTTTTATATTCTTAGTTTTACTAGTTAAATAATATTACTAAAATAAGAGAAAATAATGAAAAATAGTCCTTTTACAATTTTTAATTTTACATTTTTACATTTTGTTTAGTTTTCTTTTAAATTAGGATTTAGTTTATTTTTAGAAAATTAATTAGGCTAAATTTGGGAGTTAAGGTAGGTTTTGTTAGTTTTAATTTTTGCAAAGAAATACATGAAACAAATAAATGAAAAAAAAAGAAGAAAAAAATGAAAAAAAGAGAACTAATAAAAGAACCAGGCCAGGTTATTTGGGCCAGTTTTCATGCCAGCCCCCAGCCCAAGCCAAATCCCAAACAAAACCCGTCTTAAGCCCAAGCCCCAATTAGCCCAAGACCCACACGATTCAGTCCAGCATTTTAAAATCCAAAACGACGTCGTTTTGAGCCATAAGATCTGAGCCGTCGAGGATACATGATCTAACGGCTCAGAACTAGGGTAAATGTGATATATAATTGTTGGATTCCCTTACCCCCCCCCTCCCCCGCTCATCGTCGTCTCAGACCACCCCTAATATCACCACCACCCCTAATATCACCACCACCCCTCCGCCAGCCGGAAATCGCCTCCGCCGGCGGCGATTTTCCGATGAGCCCCAAAAATACACCCTGTGCTCCTCGTCGCCTCCACATGCCAGATCCAACCTTACTTTCCTTCAAATCCAAGCCAATGTCTCTGAATATCAAATCGAAATTCGGACCAAAACACCAACTCATCCAAATCTTACCAAAATAACACCCTAAGCTCTCCTCACTCACCTCTTCCTAAACCCCTAATCAATTTTTCTCGAATATCCCTAGACCTCCTCGAATTTCAGATCGAAGTTTGACCCAGAAACCCTAGTTCCTAAAGTTCGGAGTCGTTGATTATTGGACTATAATAGTCCTTAATCTTGTGTTTCTTCATGGAAACACACGATTGAGGACGTTTTGGTCCAAATAATTCCAAGAAAATTGCCAGATTCGAAGTTGGTCGAATTTGAATTAAAAACAGTAAGTTTTCTCATTTTTTTTGTTTTCTTTTTTGTTCTTGGTTTTGTTTACTGTTCTTTTTTTTCTTTGCCAAGTTTTGGTTTCTTTTGTTAAATTTTAATTGCTATGTTCATACTTTTCACTTAATTCTTTTTTTTTGTGAGTCTTAATTTTGTTTGATTGATAGTAGCATGATCAATGTTGTTCTTAGATTTTGTTGTTTAATTCATTAGCCCGTAACAACGTAATTAGAAGTAATTGCTGGCTCTGATTAGTTATATCGATTTATTAGTTTAATTTTAGGGTTTTATTATAATTGAAATTGGTTGGATATAGCTGAATATTCCCAGCCCTTGATTGACTAACTATGGTCAATTTTGACCAAGTTAACGGGACTGGGGGTTTAGTTATACCAGTTTAGTAATTTTAGGGTGAATTCAAGGGTAGTGTAGGTATTCCTTAATTAGAGAATCCTGCAGTAACTGAATTAGAACCTCCCAGGACCTTCTAGATTGGGTTTTAATTAAAATTTCAGGAGTTTGGTAGTGTTACTTGGCCAACAAGGCATGAATTGAGGGACTAATTGGCTAAAAATGAATTTGAAAAAAGGGACTTAGGGGGTAAAATAGAAATCTGAAGGCAGCCCTAGTTTTGCCTATAAAAGGCATGCTCATTGCCTTGTTTCACAAGTTTTACATCTCTGAAAATTCCCGGAACTCTCTAGATCCTAATTTCCATTCAAAATCCCTTCCTTCGAGTCTAAATTTCAAATTTGAATCTCAAAAACTAAAGAGGTTCAGATCTGGAATGATATAGCAAGCAGCGTGTATTTTGATCAGCTGCTGAAGTTTCAGAGTGTGTTTTGAGTATATGTTCATCTTCATTTGGTGTTATTCAAGTCACTTTGAGTAGCTTTCTGTCTGAGTTGGTGTAAAAATCTACTGGAGTGGAATTATTTTTGGTTGAGTTCAAGTTTGTGGTTGCTCGCTGAATCCTGTCTGATGTTGTGGCTTTGNATTGACCGCAACATCCCACTCAAGATTAAGCTTCCTCAAGGCCCACATGGCCTTATGCTCCAACTCCACTGGAAGATGACATGCTTTCCCAAACACCAACCGGTACGGTGACATACCAATCGGGGTCTTGTAAGCGGTCCGGTAAGCCCATAGAGCATCATCTAACTTTTTGGGCCAATCGGTCCTATTTGCATTGACAGTTTTGGACAGGATGCTCTTGATTTCTCTATTTGACACTTCAACTTGGCCACTTGATTGCGGATGGTAAGGTGTAGAGACTTTATGGTTGACACCATACTTGGAGAGTAAGGTATCAAAAGCCCTATTACAAAAGTGCGATCCACCATCACTAATGATTGCCCGGGGTGTACCAAACCTTGTGAAGATGCTCCTTTTAAGAAATGACACCACACTCCTAGCTTCATTATTAGTCAAGGCCACGGCCTCAACCCATTTTGACACATAGTCCACTGCTACAAGAATGTAAGTGTTCCCACACGAGCTAACAAAAGGACCCATAAAATTAATACCCCAAACATCGAAGATATCAACTTCAAGAATTGTGTTAAGAGGCATCTCGTCTTTCTTGGAAATCCCTCCTGCTCGTTGGCATTGATCACATCTTTTTACCAAATCACTAGCATCCTTGAACAAAGTCGGCCAATAGAAACGCAACTCAAAACCTTCGAAGCCGTCCTCACCCCTCCATGATTGCCACCATAGGGGGGGAGTGACAAGCCTCCAAAATACTCAATTGTTCACCTTCCGGGACACACCTTCTAATCACACCATCTGTGCAAATCTTAAACAAGTACGGATCATCCCAATAAAAATCCAAATTATCCCTTTTGAGTTTCTTCCTTTGGTTAGAAGAGAGCTCACACGGGACAATCCCAGTTACAATGAAAATAGCAATATCCGCAAACCATGGCATATCACACATTGACACAGAAAGTAGTTGCTCGTCGGGGAATGTATCATTGATCTCCAAGCCATCACACGGCCTTCCTTCCTCCTCCAAGCGGGACAAATGATCCGCAACTTGGTTCTCACTACCTTTCCGGTCCACTATTTCTAAATCAAACTCTTGAAGAAGTAATACCCATCTCATCAATCTCGCCTTGGAATCTCTCTTGGTCATCAAATACCTAAGGGCGGCATGTCGGTGTGCACAATTACCTTGGCCCCCATAAGATATGGCCTAAATTTCTCCATGGCAAATACAATGGCCAATAACTCTTTCTCTGTCACCGTGTAATTCCGTTGAGCTTCATTCATAGTCTTACTTGCATAATACACGGGATGGAACATTTTGTTAACTCGTTGACCCAACACCGCCCCACTGCAACGTCACTTGCATCACACATTAGTTCAAAGGGCAAACTCCAAATAGGTGCGGTAATGATAGGGGTAGTGGTCAACTTGTGCTTTAAAAGTTCAAAGGCCTCCATGCATTTTCATCAAAAACAAACTTAGCATCTTTCTCTAGCAACTTGCAAAGGAGATTCACAACCTTCGAGAAATCTTTGATAAACTGCCGGTAGAACCCGGCGTGCCCAAGGAAACTCCTCACCCCTTTGACAGAAGTGGGGGGAGGGAGCCTTGAAATCACCTCGATCTTAGCCTTGTCTACCTCAATCCCATGCTTAGAAATCTTGTGACCCAACACTATACCTTCTTCAACCATAAAATGGCATTTTTCCCAATTGAGAACGAGATTAGTTTCTTTACACCGGGCCAAGACGCTATCCAAGTTTACCAAGCACTCTTCAAAGGAATCACCAACCACACTGAAATCATCCATAAAGACCTCCAATATGTCTTCCACCATGTCGGTTAAAATAGCCATCATGCAACGTTGGAAGGTCGCCGGAGCATTGCACAACCCAAATGGCATCCGGGAGAAAGCAAATGTACCGTATGAGCATGTAAAAGTTGTCTTCTCTTGGTCTTCCGGGGCAATTAAAATTTGATTATAGCCCAAATACCCATCCAAAAAACAATAGAAGGCTCGCCCCGTAAGGCGATCAAGCATTTGATCGAGGAATGGTAATGGAAAATGATCCTTGCGGGTCACTTTATTTAGCTTCCGGTAGTCCATGCAAACTCTCCACCCGGTAACGGTTCGAGTGGGAATAAGCTCATTGTTGTCATTTGTCACCATCGTCATCCCGCCTTTCTTCGTTACTGTTGACAACGAATTTTTCCCTATGTATTTTACACTCAAAATACTTTCAAAATAGCATGTGTATACATGCCCAAGAGTTTTGGTATTTTTCCTAATTTTTAAAGATTTTTAAAGTCATTTATTGTCCATTTTAGCAGTACAAAATCCAATAATTACTCCCAAGATTATCATTTTGGTGAATAACTTATTTTATTCTCGTATTCATACCAAAATATAGTAAATGTAATTTTTGCATATTTTTACAATTTATTTGGTATTTTTTAAAGCTAAATTGCATATAATTGCAATTTTAGCCTATTTTAAGATTAGTAACATTTTTATAATTGTAAAATTAGTTCCAGTATTTTTTAATTAATACTTATGTGTTATTAATTGGCTCAATAATTTTAATTTGCCTTTAAAATCTTTTTTTTACTATCTTTTATAAAATAAAAGGGAAAATTGGCTATTTAACATTTAGCCTCATTTCATTTCAATTACAGCCTCTTTTGCATTTCAATTTTAACCCTTAATTGAACCAATCCCAACCCCAACCAGACCGGCCCATTTTTTTATTTGACCCAACCCATAACCCAATCCAAATGTCCCTACCCGGTTCCCATCTACCCTCTTAAATCTAGGTCGTTGATCATTCAGATCAATGACCATAATTCACCCTTCCATAATTAAACCCAAACGACCTACCCTAATCCCTCATTTCATTCGATCCGCCGCCTTTGAAACCCCTTCGTCTCTCAAAACTCTCTCAAGGTTCTTCGGAACCCTAGCCTTCTTCTACCCCGTTTCAACCGCCTTTCACCGGAATCTATGGCGTTCCAGGCCATGGATAACTTATGCTCACCCTCTCTCACAATTAAACCTAAGTTGTTCGAAGATTTGAAGCTAGACTCTAACGGTTCCCTTCAGATTTTTCTCAGATATGTAGATCTATGGCCTTTCCGGCCATTATTCCGGCATGTTCAAGCAATATGAGTCTCTTCGACTCAGGATTTGACTTTCCTCAAGACCTTTCTCATTCTAGGGTTTTCTCTGCAACTAAGCCGTCTGAGGTTCTTTACTTGCTTATTTCTTTTAGATCTTTGACATGCCTGAGCTTTGCTTGACATTTTTAAGGTTTTCCCCAAACTTCCTTTTCAAAATCGTTCAAGTTCGATTTTTAGGGTTTCTGAAAAGGTTTCTTCAAATATTTTCCTGATTTCTTCCGTTCTTTCTTTACGTGTGTCTTATTATGTTTTCTTCTTATTACGCATGAGTTTGCTCTTTTGTTTCTTTCTATTATGCAAAACTCTTCTATCTTTTGCTGTTAATCTTATGCTCGCATATTAATTTGTGTTGTTTCCCTCATTCTTTGCTATATGTGTATATGGTTGAAATCTGTGATTTTTGCTCACTTTACTGAACTCTATTTGTGTTCCTGCTAAGCATATTTTTCTCTAATGTTGTTTAAAAACTCGTATCATCTCTTTCTTCTGAACTTGTTTTAACTCCGAGTTTTCTCGAACGTGGTCTCATGACCTTAAATCAGTGTTCTTTATTATGTATGCTTGTCTCTCATAAGTCTTTGAAAAGGGCTTCGGAGCCTCTCTCAATGACCTGTTTGCTCATCTTCTATTGTCTGACTCTATTCGAAACCCTAGGTTTTGGGGTTTCTTTGACAAGTGGTACTAGGATTCCACTTTGGGACCCTAGGTTTTCAGACTCACTATGAGCCTGTATTTGAACTTGAATCTCTTTTGCTTATGACTCTGAAACTTTCAATGTTAGACTCTTTCTTTGTTTGAGCTGTGTGCTTTATATATGAGAAATTTCTCTTTCAAAAGTTTTCACCAACCAAGTGATTGACTCTGAAATCCGTTAATAAGGCTAATGATTCCTTACTGATTTCTTGCGATTAAACCTTCTTATTTTGATTCTTTTGTATAAAAATCCTATGCTTGAGATTTTTTCCTTAAATACATAACCTTCTGTAATTCTGCACCAATCTTTGAATTATTTCCATACTTATATGACTCTTTCCTTAATTACTTGGGATTCCCTGTGATCACAATTGGATCCGGGATCCCCTTGAGTAATTTTCGAACTGATGTCCTATTTTACTTTAATAAACACACTACTATTCCAACCTTTCCTTAATTACTCACTATGTATGTGGTCTTGTTTATGCACTATGTGGTTTCCTTGCCCTAATCAGCCTTATTAAACTGACTTTCCTCCTTATTCTGCCTTGACTAGCCATTTGAACTAGACTCCTCAATTAAAGGAGTCCAGTTGCCCTAATTGATACTAATTGATTGTTATTTCCATGTTTGTGCACTCTTTGCCTATGTATTGCCTGTTTTTCAAAACTATATAAAGACTAGTCTTCCCTCTTTACAAAGACACCAACACACAGACAAAGATTCATATGAACATAAACACTTCTAATTACATACTATCTTACAATACTGTTTGAATTCAACGCTTTGCTTTGCTTGAGATCTTTTGGAACTGCTTTGTTTGCAACTTGGCTCTCCCAAGGCTACTGTTTTCTTACTTGTTTTCCTTTGGAACTGGTATGTCTTTTATTTAAATTTTCTGCCTCGCCCCTATGTGTTTACTTTACAGTTCCAGCACTCTTGTTTGCTTCACTGCTCATTATGTTCTTCCTTGTATCTGTTTCTATTGTGAATCCCTACCCTTACTCCCTTCTATTTGCTTGAGTTAAGGACTTGGCCTGGCAGTATTCTAATTATTGCCCAGGCCATAACCTGATCCGAAATGGATACTAACTCCTAAGTTTGGCTAACAGGCTGGTCAGGGGTGTGCCAGCATCTCAATTGCTGGGCATGACCACCAGCCTGCCATGGCTCTCCCTGATCCCCCCCATGCACATACACTCACTCTTAGACTCTAAGTTCTGCCCCCCTCCTATGAGCCTTGCCTTGGGACTTGAGTTCCCTCTGAACTTGGACATCTGAGGGCTGGCATTTCTACACTGCACTATGTTCTTAATCCTGCAATGTTTTGGGGTGTAAGCACTGCTCGGAGCCCTTTGAGATTCTTGGGAACTTTGACATACCCCAAATATGAGAAGGTCTTTTGGAAATCTGATCCTGGAAGTTGGTTTATCTCATATTGTTGGACTTTGAGTCTGCATTAGGCTGTTTGGATGTAGCTGGAACTTCTGATGTAATTTTAGTTTTTCTTTTCTGATTTATTTAGGTCTGTAATAATTTGTTATAACTATTGGGGTGATTAGTGGAAAGGGATGGGGACTGAATGCATGCAAAGGGTAGAAAACTTGCCTATAGGTTATTTATAATTTCTGCATTTCCGCATTTTAGAAACATGTCTATAAGTCTTTCTGCACTTCTGCATTTCTGCATTTTAGAACTCAGTCTTATAAGTTCTGCATTTCTGCATTTTAGAGATTATGCCTATAGGTTCTGCATATTGAATCATGAGCTTAGGTCTTTTCTCCACTTCTGCATATACACGCCATTAGGCAAACAATTTAGGCTTAATAATAACCAATTCATTCTAGATACCATGCCTATAGGACTCTTGCATTTATGTAACTGTTTCAAAACCAATGACGCTTAGAGATCATGCCTATAAGAGAGAACAACTGAATCAGCTTCGTTTTGAATCTAGAATCAGTCATAAATCTGCAGACTTTTGTTGATAAAACCAGCAAACTTTTTTCCTTAAAATCAATACGCTCTATTAGATGTCATGCTTATAGGCCTCACTTAGGCAAACTATTAGGTAATTAAGTAACTGTGTCAGTCTTTGATAACTATATCCAGACAAGGCTAATTTGGACTCCTCATCTAAGAAATATGTGATGAATCCGCCTATCCAATGCCTTAATTTAATTCAGACCAAACCAGTATTTGAAGTCATGCTATAATTGCACTTCTAAGTGAGGGGGCCTGTATGAGCCTTAACTGCTATTTGTCCTCCCTTTAACTGCTATTTGTTATTGCTTGTCGCCTAGATTTTTATCCTTTGAAACTCTGAAAAATCCCTAACTCCCTCCCCTTTAGGATTAGTAGTCTCAATGCCTCCGGGACTGATAGGATTGGGACGGGTAATAGCATGCAATAAGTAACGATACCATTCCGTGCTTTAATACCTTAACGGGGTGGGAAGGGTAGATATGGAGATGATGACCGATGCGTTAATATCCCATGTAGCCCCTCTTCTGAGGAGTGATTACTGGATATTGCATTGACGTGATCCATATTAATCATAAACCTAGGACCCCTCCCCCTTCCCTTTACTTTTCTTTTTTTTATCTGCTTTTTTTTTTAGAATTTGTTCACAAATTTCTGCCCTCTTCCTCACAGTTTCACCTTATCTGCAATGTTATATGCAAACCTCTTCTATTTGAGCCCTTTAATTGCTTGCTGGAATATGTGAAGTCACAATTATAACATGGCCGGGAACCACACTAGTGGATCTTGAGAGGTGCCTAACACCTTCCCCTCGAGATAATCTCTAGCCCTTACCCAAACTCTGGTTCTTCAAACTCAAACCCTTGTAGTGTCCTAATTCACTTTAATCATTTGGTGGAGACTCTTCAATTCCAAAATCCAAATTCCCAAAAGGGAACGAGTTGTCCTCCCAAATGTCGTAAACCTGATTTTCGCCTTAGAAAAAGGGGGCATCGACAGCATGACGACTCTGCTGGGGATTCTCTAGGCTTTTACCATTTCATGTTATTTGTGACTTGCTTCTTTATTGCCTTCATTTAACGTCTTTATCTCTCTTCTACTTCGAAACTGACTGGGCTTTTTGTTTCTTTTTCTTTAATGCTTTCTTTACCGCTTTCCTTCAATATTGTTGTAATTATGAGCAATTATTGTAATCATTGCTTTATGAACGTGCAAATACGTGACAACTTGTTTCATTCTTGTAATTGCATCCTCAAAATCATATTCCACTCGTGCCAAACAAATACCATAGCAACGCTTATAATTAGTGGTTGCACCCTTCTGATATTATCACCCCCTAAATTTGGCAAAGGCATATTTGTGGTAAAACCAGTCGATCAGCGGTGCAGTCGACGGTTCCGTGCCTTTCTCTCTTGAGTTGTCCGCTCAAGGGTACCCGTCTAACACCCCATAGAAGCCTTACTCTGTTCAAATCTGCATGAATCACTGTCAAACCTAGTCGAGTCAGTTATGTTGTCCGCATAATGACTCTTTAAGATAGCCTTGTCCAAATGTCCACCGGGTTTCCTTGAAACCCAAACGGACGCCACCATATTCTGTGCATTTATTTGGAGAACTAAATGTCGTTTATATTGATTATTGGTTTAAATAGTCGAGTCCGGCGGGGTAAGGGTCTAACACTTTGTTTTGCAGAAAATAAGGCACGAAGTCCCCAGATTCGGCATGGTAACCAACATTCACCCAAGGTTGCTAAGCTGGTGGGAAGACCTTTACTCCAGTGACCAGACTCTTTGGGAATCTACCTTCTCTTTTGGAAATCCAGCCTGACAACAAAATCATAGTGGCTGCAACTTTATTCTGGGAGAGCGACAGATCTATGTTTCGCTTCGGGGACCTTGAAATGACACCTTTGCTCGAGGAAATAGAAGGGTTAGCAGGTATTCCTTGGGAGACTCCGGGTTTGCTTATGCCAGAAAATCGCAAGGGTAGGGTTTTCCTCATGATGATGGGACTAAAGAAAAACCCAGACTTGACCTGTTTGAAGGACTCTTACATTCCTTTCGACTATCTGTATGAGAGGCACAGCCATGGCAAGTCCCACCGCACTTACCCATTTGAATTTGCCCTCACCTCATTGGGACATGTCCACAGAAGAGCCTTCGTCTTTATGTTCTACTTTTTGGGGATGATATTATTTCCTATGAAGAAGGCTAGGATCCACACCAGACTGGCCATGGTCACCAAGACTTTGATGGAAGGAATTGGCGGGCAACCTTTTAGCATAGTACCTATGATCTTTGCTGAGATATACTGAGCCCTGGAAAACTATCAACGAGGGGCCAATCACTTTGAGGGTTGTAACTTACTACTTCAACTTTGGCTCATGGAGCACCTCCAAAAGGGTGAATATCGACAAGAGATTCTACGCAGGGACTGGGATGATCATATCGCCTTCCATCAGCCAAAACGAATGAATTATATGCCTAACATGTTTGCTCAGCCGAAAGATGCTAAAGGGTGGGTAGAGTTGTTTGAAAATCTGAAAGAGGACCAAGTGCAGTGGATGTTCGAATGGTTCCCTATTGAAGAGTTCATTGTCCGATCTCGGGATGCACCGTTTCTTATACTCATCGGTCTGAGAGGAACTCATCCTTATGTCCCCCTACGAGTCATGAGGCAGGCAGGAAGAAAGCTGGTTATACTAAGGGTTGGCAAAATGAGTCACTTCAGGGTTGACTTTCAAGATGACGATAGTCCATACAAGTGCCAAGCTCAGCATATGTGGCACTGCAAAATCATCCTGGGAAAGGATTCCATAGAACCAGACAGATACCATGCTGGTTATACTCTATACTATCCGAGTTGGTTGGAGGACGATCATAGTGGGTTAGGACAACCCGGGTCTGTTCGAGGTCACATGGTCATCGACAAAAAGGCTGAAGTACAGGTTAAGTGCAATCAATTGCGCAAGAGGATTTGAGAATGCGAAAATGAGCACCAGGAAATTCAAGAAGCCCATCAAAAGCTGATTGAAGAATGGAAAGATATGGCTGTCAGCGCCAACAAGCGACTGGGGCATTTGGAGCGGGGTTTAGTACAGTTGGAAAAGAAGTTCATCCAGAGGATTGAAAACTGCCAGAATGCTGAAGGAAACGAAGGAGGACACTTGGCTCGAGCCTATTTGCTGTTGGGACTGCGTGAGCTAGTGAAGTTGTTCGATGGAGCTAAAGATGCCGAGTCTGGGGAAGGTCCTTCCGGGACCAAGTAGTTAGGATCTTTTCTTTTGCTTTAAAATGTAATAAGGCCAATGGCCATTAGTGACATTTTATTTCCTGCAATTTCTAGTGTCGTTTTGGGATTCGTCTTATTTTGTCAATAAAATGAGGCATTTAGCATTAAAAGTTCTCCAAATTAACTTGTCGGTAGGCCTACCTCGGGCACAACGAGGCACCCAAATTAGGACACGATTTATATTCTTGCAATATGTGTTTAAATATTGCAACGTTTTCTTCTCATAACCCTTACTAACTTGTTACCTTGTTTTGTTTTTTACTTTTATTCCCCTCCCCAAAAGGTTAGTTCGTGCACTCTGGCATCATCATCTTACTCCACAAGATCTAAGGGCCCTCCACCTCCTCCTCATCTGAGTCCTATCAGAAACAAGAACAAGGGAAAAATAGAAGATTTGAGCAACGTCAGAAAGGAGAGTTCAGTTGAAAGGGTAGAAACTTCTCAAGGTATTCAGGTTTCCAAGGAAAGTGCCTCCCAGCTCAAACAGAAGTTATTGAAATTTTAGGAAGAACTGGACCAAGTTCGGAACTTGGCAAGCTTGTCATTTTCCCTCACTACCCCAGATGTCAACTTCCCCAACACTCAAAATCCCACACCTCCTCAAAATATCCCGAAACCACAAAACCGACCCGCTCCCCATCAACACTGCAGCACATGTCACACTTCAAACAACACCCCACTACTCATTCCTAAACCACTAAACTCCACAAATGATCACCCCCACAACACCCCCATCTATGTGGAAACCATACCACACTATACTCAAACTATTTCAAACACGCCGGAGTCTGATGACAAAGACTCTCTTATTAGGAACCTGGACGCAGAACTTAAGAAGCTGACTAGCCGAGTCCAGGGTGTGGAAGGAAACAAAGGTATCGAGGGGCTGAATTATGAGGACCTTTGCATTCAGCCAGATGTCGAACTTCCTGAGGGGTACAAACCTCCCAAGTTCGAAATGTTTGATGGCACAGGGGATCCTAGAGTCCATTTGAGGATGTACTGCGATAACCTGGTCGGAGTCGGAAGAGATGAAAAGATTCGCATGAAGCTCTTTATGAGAAGTCTGTAAGGGGATGCTCTATCTTGGTACATTAGCCAAAACCCCAGGAAGTGGACGAATTGGGTAGGTATGGCATCCGATTTCATGGACAGGTTCAAATTTAATACGGAAAATGCGCCAGATGTATTCTACATCCAAAACTTAAAGAAGAAACCCATAGAGACATTCCTCGAGTATGATACTCGTTGGAGATCAGAAGCTGCTAAGGTCAGGCCGGCATTAGAAGAAGAACAAATGAACAGGTTTTTCGTCCGGACTCAAGACCCACAGTATTATGAGAGGTTGATGATGATTTAAGGCCAAAAATTTTCCGACATCATGAAGCTAGGGGAAAGGATCGAGGAAGGCATTAAAAGTGGTATGGTCACTAACTTTGAAGCATTGCAGGACACCAACAAGGCTCTACAGTCTGGCGGCGCATCCAAGAAAAGGGATGTGAGTGTCGTGATGGTTGCACAGAGAACAAAATCCCCAATAAAATACCAAACCTACCCAATATCTCCTCCCACATATCAACCTACCCCAAATTACCAAGCACCCTCGCCCTCTTACCAAGCTCCACCACCTACTTACCAATCATCTCCACCCCCCACACATCAACCTAGACCCGCACCAGTCTACCAAGCCTATAATGCTCAGCCCTCTTGCTATCAATCACCTCCCACCCTCCAAAACTTCCCTAGACCGCGACCTAACTTCGACCGTAGACCTCCCAAACAATACACCGCCATCGCCGAACCAATCGACCAGCTGTATGAAAGGCTCAAAGCTGCTGGTTACGTCACCCCTATCCCTGCCATAACTCCAGAAAATCCTTCCCAATGGATCAACCCGAACTAAACTTGTGCATACCACTCCGGCATGAAGGGGCATACCATTGATGAATGTCGTTCTCTGAGGGATAAAATCCAAGTTTTAATTGACAACAAGATTATTGTGGCAAAGGAGCCTGCTCTAAATGTCCGCAGCAACCCTCTACCTAACCACAAAGGCGAAGGCATTCACATGATCGAGATAGAGGATGATTGGAACCCCAAAGGGTCGATCGGATTAATCACTGAAGGTGACGAGCCAAAGAAACCAACGGTCACACTTAATCCGATTGTAGTCCAGATTCAGCCTTCTAAAGACGCTGAAGTGAACATGTCCATACCACTTGAGCTCGAGGCACCTCCTTCTGCAAAGACGCCAAGACCAATCGAGGTCAAGTTTGGGTCCCCAAAGGCGCCTGAGCCCTTTAAAGTTGCCGTATTACCTTCCAAGGCAAGGGTGCCTATTCCAGTAGCTATGACAGCCCTAGCACCGTTCCACATAAAAGCTATACCGCGGGACTACACAGCCGAGGCAGGAAGGAAAGGAAAAGCCAAGTTCGGAGAAATAGTTGTAGCGCAGGGTATGACAAGAACCGGCAGGGTTTATACTCCGGAGCATTTAGTTGAATCGAGTAAGCAGGCTTCTGGACGGCCTATTGAAACTGGGCCCGATGATCACTGGAGAAAGATATAAGCAAAAGAGTACCTCAGTCATTGATCAATTGAATAAAACACCGGCACAGATCTCCATCATAGCTTTGCTGCAAAGCTCCGATGCACATAAGAATGCCTTGATGAAGATACTGAGTGAGGCATATGTGCCCAGCAACATAACTGGAGGAGAAATGGCAAACATGGTAGGGCAAGTATTGGAGAGTCACAAAATCACTTTCCACGAAGACGAGCTACCGCCGGAAGGGTTGAGCCACAACAAAGCATTGCACATCACTGTGCAGTGCGAGGATCATTTCATCACTAGAATTCTGATTGACGGAGGGTCCAGCCTCAATATTTGTCCATTGGTGACTCTCAGAACATTGGGGAAGAGCCTGCATGAGATCAGGGATGGAGCCATTAATGTTAAAGCTTTCGATGGTTCCCAAAGAACCACTATTGGGGAAATCAGTTTATGTCTACAAATGGGACCGACTTGGTTCGACGTTGACTTTCAAGTAATAGATGTCCTAGCATCTTACAATTTACTGTTGGGACGACCCTGGATTCACGCCACTGGAGCCGTAGCATCGACCCTAAACCAGGCAGTGAAGTTTGAGTGGAATCACCAAGAGGTAATTATTCACGGCGACGGTAGCAATCCCATATACAGTCGCCAGACCATCCCGGCAATCGAACGAAGAAGGAAGATAGGCGGAGAAACTTACCATCATATTGAGCGAGTCAACGTCGTAGACAAAGATAAATGGTGGGACAACAAGATTGAAAGCATACTGTATTGGTGTGGATACAAACCTGGCAAGGGACTTAGCAAAAACCTCCAGGGAATCGCCAAACCCATCAAGCTGAAGAAACATGGTACCACTTTTGGTTTGGGGTATGAATACACTTGGGAGGAGTTCAACCACTGGTCGCCACCATGACACAATCCCTACTACCCATTGGAACATCCGATACCTCGCCTGGAGCAGACTTTCCAGCCACCAGATGTTGTATATGGGTCAGAAGAAGAGGAAGCGTTGGCGGCAATGGGGAATCTATTTTTGGAAGACGACGATATGGACTGCTATGTCATTTTTGAGGAGGAAGGAGAGGAAGGCCCTTCCATACAAGCTGTGAGACGAGGAGCACGCCACAGTAACTGGACCGTCAGAACCACCAGGGCCCGAAAAGCTTCGGGGTAGCAAGGCTGAACAAAGCACCATGCATCATCTTTATTTTTACTAGTTGATTTCCTTTCCGCATTTTTAATTTCGAAAATAAGAGCTCCAATGTTCAAAACAATTATGAAATTTATCAAAGCATTTCAGTTTTCTTATGAATCTCGCTCTTATTATTTATCTATCGTTTACTTTATTTTACACAGCATTACTATTACTTATCTTGATGAATCGACGATTGTGACATGCAACGAGACAACGCAACAAATGGACATAGACTCAGAAGAGGATGATATACCAGAAGAGGTCGTTAAAGAGGTTGAGGATTTTGAGAATAGGCCTAAGTCTAACTTGGACAAAACTGAGTTTGTCAACTTGGGGGATACAGAGAATGTCAAGGAAACACGCATCAGTGTTCATCTGTCACCATCGGAAAAGGAAAAGCACACGAAATTTCTAAAGGAATATGAAGACATATTCGCCTGGTCGTATGATGATATGACTGGTCTCAGTACATCTATTGTAGCTCACAAACTGCCAACAGATCCAACATGTCCGCCGATAAAGCAGAAGCTCAGAAAGTTCAAACCTGACATGAGTTTGAAAATCAAGGAAGAAGTTACCAAGCAAGTCAAAGCCAAAGTTCTCAGGGTAGTGGAGTACCCAACATGGTAAGCCAATATTGTGCCAGTGCTGAAGAATGATGGGAAGTTTAGAGTCTGTGTCGACTACTGGGACCTCAACCGGGCCAGTCCGAAGGACGACTTCCCCTTGCCAAACATACACATTCTAATTGACAACTGCGCCAAGCATGAGCTGCAGTCGTTCGTTGATTGTTTTGCTGGGCATCATCAGATATGGATGGATAAGGAAAACGCGGAGAAAACGACTTTCATTACGCCATGGGGGATGTATGTTACAAGATGATGCCGTTTGGGTTAAATAATGCTGGGGCCACCTACATGAGGGCCATGACTACTATTTTCCACGACATTTTACACAAAGAGATCGAGGTGTATGTAGACGGTGTCATCATCAAATCCAAGAAAGCCACTGACCACATGGAAGATCTGAGGAAATTCTTCAAGAGACTGAGAAGGTACAATCTGAAACTAAATCCCGCCAAATGTGCATTCGGGGTTCTTGCCGGAAAACTACTTGGATTCATTGTAAGTCGACGAGGAATAGAATTGGATCCATCAAAGGTTAAATCCATTCAAGAATTGCCACCACCGAAAAACAAGAAGGACGTGATGAGTTTCCTGGGGAGACTCAACTACATCAGCCGTTTCATAGCTCAGTCCACTGTCATTTGTGAACCGATCTTCAAAATGTTGAAGAAGGGCGCCGCTACCAAATGGACTGATGATTGCCAGAGAGCCTTCAACAAAAGAGTCAAACCAAGACAGTTTACACCAGGGCAGCTGGTGTTAAAGAAGATTTTTCCGCATCAAGATGAAGCCAAAGGGAAATTCTCGCCCAACTGGCAAGGTCCCTACATGGTTCACCGGGTTCTAATCGGAGGAGCCCTCATACTTGCAGAAATGGATGGAGAAGTTTGGCCAAAGCCGATCAATTCAGATGCAGTAAAGCGATACTATGTGTAGCCATTTATGATTTCTTTATGATATAATTTGAACTACGCCTGACCTGATTCCCGTTTAAGAGGGGATACGTAGGCAGCCCTATGGGTTCGGTCACAAATCAATAAAATTTTCATTTCCCCCACTATTGAAAACTGGGGCAGAATTTTGAGGACGACCCTTAAAATTTCGAAGTCGATCTTCAGCCAATCATCGCACGCAACCGTTAGAATCACCAGCCCAGTAAACTGGGGCAGAATTTTGAGGTGGACCCTCAAAATTCTGGAGCGAGAGAGGTTGCAATGTCTTGAACCGCGTCGCAGTCATCGGATCATTTAAAGGAAAACTATTTTCGATTATGTATTTACGTTACATCCTTTTACTAAATCATGCATGACTATTATCAAAGTTTCTTTGTTTAGCGACGCTACCCCAATGATACACAGCACCAAAGCAGGACGAGCAAAGTCCATGGGAAGACGGACTAACCTTTCCTTTTTTTTTTACAAACTCACGATTTTTCTTTGGACGCAGGCACTCAAGTCGCAAAATCATCAGATATTTATGCACTTATACTGTTCAGGAATACAACTCTCAGAATCATCACCTATTTGCAATTGCTATCCGCACGCTCCTCCCTCCCCCCAGCAGCCACAATATAGCAATATAGCTATCAGCTATAAAACTAGCAGCTAAGAGATGTTACTACTACTCGCTTTCTGCATTTCTTGCATTGCATAAGGCTACCTTTCTGCCTTCTGAAACTAAGCATTGTCTCCATCTGCATTTCTTGCATTGCATAAGGCTACCTTTCTGCCTTCCGAGACTAAGCACTGTCTCCATTTGCATTTTTTTGCATTGCGTAAGGCTACCTTTCTGCCTTCCGAGACTAAGCATTGTCTCCATCTGCATTTCTTCCATTGCATAAGGCTACCTTTCTGCCTTCCGAGACTAAGCATTGTCTCCATCTGCATTTCTTGCATTGCATAAGGCTACCTTTCGGCCTTCCGAGACTAAGCACTGTCTCCATCTGCATTTTTCTTGCATTGCAAAAGGCTACCTTTTTGCCTTCCGAGACTAAGCACTGTCTCCATCTGCATTTTTCTGCATTGCATAAGGCTACCTTTCTGCCTTTCGAGACTAAGCACTGTCTCCATCTGCATTTTTTCTGCATTGCATAAGGCTACCTTTCTGCCTTCCGAGACTAAGCACTGTCTCCATCTGCACTTCCTGCATTGCATAAGGCTACTTTTCTGCCTTCCGAGACTAAGCTCTATCTCCATCCTGCATGGCTGAAATATTGCCACTTTTCTCTCTTGCATTGGCTGAAAGATCGCCACCTTTATTTAAATTCTGCACCGGCTAACCTTTCTGCCTTCCGAGACTAAGCTTTGTCTCCATCCTGCATGGCTGAAATATCGCCACTTTTCTCTCTTGCATTGGATGCAAGATCGCCACCTTTATTTAAATTCTGCATCGGCTGAAATATCGCCACTTTTCTCTCTTGCAGTGGCTGAAATATCGCCACCTTTATTTGAATCTTGCACCGGCTGAAAGATCGCCACCTTCTGCATTCTCATGGGTTGAAACATCGCCAAATTGTCCAAGGGCGACATTTTTCGGAGGCACCATTTTCATAGCCCGAGAACGCCATGCCATGGCCCGAGGACCCCACTTTTATCTTTCGCATATCATTATTCAAAGGCATCATGGTTCGGAGGCATCATCCTCATGGCGCGAGAACATCATTTCATAGCCTGCGAATCCTTTATTATACGTTTCATGGCCCAGGACGTCATGGTCTAAGGACGTCATCCTAACCGTCCGAAGACAACATCATGGTCCAATGGGAACTTGCATCACATTTAAATTTATGCACAATATATGTTGGTATTATTCATTTGCAGGTACCCCGGCTATCAACAGCCGTCTCAGCAAGAGCGGTCCCGCTCCAGTTCCCGCAGTCTATCAAACTTCAACCACCTTTCTCAATGTAAACATCGCGTCTGTTCTTTTCAAAACCACCATCGGCATATTCTGTCGATGGACCCTGAACTACATATGGACTGATTCCTGTAAGACCAGGGATATGTAGGCAGCTCAGGAACCAGAGCTCGGTAAAAACTTTCCAAATCGTTTCTTTCGGTCAAAATTGGCCATCATATCTTTACCCGACAACTCTTTCATCCTTCTCGGGTAAAGAGGGGCAGCTGTTGACATCCAATTTTTCCCTATGTATTTTACGCTCAAAATACTTTCAAAATAACATGTGTATACATTCCCAAGAGTTTTGGTATTTTTCCTAATTTTTATAGATTTTTAAAGTCATTTATTATCTATTTTAGCAGTACAAAATCCAATAATTACTCCCAAGATTATCATTTTTGGTGAGTAACTTATTTTATTCTCGTATTTATACCAAAATATAGTTAAGGTAATTTATGCATATTTTTACAATTTATTTGGTATTTTTTAAAGCTAAATTGCATATAATTGCAATTTTAGCCTATTTTAAGATTAATAACATTTTTATAATTGTAAAATTAGTTCCAGTATTTTTAATTAATATTCATGTATTATTAATTGGCTCAATACTTTAATTTGCCTTTAAAATCATTTTTTACTATCTTTTATAAAATAAAAGGGAAAACTGGCAATTTAACATTTAGCCTCATTTCATTTCAATTACAGCCTCTTTTGCATTTCAATTTTAACCCTTAATTGACCCTATCCCAACCCCAACCGAACCGGCCCGTTTTTTCATTTGACCCAACCCATAACCCAATCCAAATGGGCCTACCCGGTTCCCATCTACCCTCTTAAATCTAGGTCGTTGATCATTCAGATCAACAGCCATAACTCACCCTTCCATAATTAAACCCAAACGACCTACCGTAATCCCTCATTTCATTCGATCTGCCGCCTTTGAAACCCCTTCTTCTCTCAAAACTCTCTCAAGGTTTTTCGGAACCCTAGCCTTCTTTTACCCCGTTTCAACCGCCTTTCACCGGAATCCATGGCGTTCCAGGCCATGGATGACTTATGCTCACCCTCTCTCACCATTAAACCTATGTTGTTCGAAGATTTGAAGCTCGACTCTGATGGTTTCCTTCAGATCTTTCTCAGATCTGTAGATCTATGGCCTTTCCGGCCATTATTCCAGCGTGTTCAAGCAATATGAGTCTCTTCGACTCAAGATTTGACTTTCCTCAAGACCTTTTCAAAATCGTTCAAATTCGATTTGTAGTGTTTCTGAAAAGGTTTCTTCAAATATTTTCCTGATTTCTTCCTGTTCTTTCTTTACGTGTGTCTTATGCTCGTATGTTTTCTTCTTATTACACATGAGTTTGCTCTCTTGTTTCTTTCTATTATGCAAAACTCTTCTATCTTTCGCTATTAATCTTATGACCTTGAATCAGTGTTCTTTATTATGTATGCTTGTCTCTCACAAGTCTTTGAAAAGGGCTTCGGAGCCTCTTTTAATGACCTGGTTGCTCATCTTCTATTGTCTGACTCTATTCGAAACCCTAGGTTTTGGGGTTTCTTTGACAAATGGTACTAGGATTCCACTTTGGGACCCTAGGTTTTCAGACTCACTATGAGCCTGCATTTGAACTTGAATTTCTTTTGCTTATGACTCTTAAACTTTTAATGTTAGACTCTTTCTTTGTTTGAGCTGTGTGTTTTATATATGAGAAATTTCTCTTTCAATAGTTTTCACCAACCAAGTGATTGACTCTGAAATCCCTTAATAAGGCTAATGATTCCTTACTGATTTCTTGCGATTGAACCTCCTTATTTTGATTCTTTTGTGTAAAAATCTCATGCTTGTGATGTTTTCCTTAAATACATGACCTTCTATAATTTTGCACCAATCTTTGAATTATTTCCATACTTATATGACTCTTTCCTTAATTACTTGGGATTCCCAGTGATCACAATTGGATCCGGGATCCCCTTGAGTAATTTTCGAACTGATGTCCTACTTTACTTTAATAAACACACTACTATTCCAACCTTTCCTTAATTACTCACTATGTATTTGGTCTTGTTTATGCACTATGTGGTTTCCTTGCCCTAATCAGCCTTATTAAACTGATTTTCTTCCTTATTCTGCCTTGACTAGCCGTTTGAACTAGACTCCTCAATTAAAGGAGTCTAGTTGTCTTAATTGATACTAATTGATTATTATTTCCATGTTTGTGCACTCTTTGACTATGTATTGCCTGTTTTTAAAAACTATATAAAGACTAGTCTTCCCTCTTTACAAAGACACCAACACACAGATAGAGATTCTTATGAACAAAAACACTTCCAATTACATATTGTCTTACAATATTGTTTTAATTCAACGCTTTGCTTTGCTTGAGATCTTTTGGAACTGCTTTGTTTGCAACTTGGCTCTCCCAAGGCTACTATTTTTCTTACTTGATTTCCTTTGGAACTGGTATGTCTTTTATTTAAATTTTCTACCTCGCCCCTTTGTGTTTACTTTACAGTTCCAGCACTCTTGTTTGCTTTACTGCTCATTATGTTCTTCCTTGTATCTATTTCTATTGTTAATCCCTACCCCTAATCCCTTCTATTTGCTTGAGTTAAGGTCTTGGCCTGGCAGTATCCTAATTCTGCCCAAGCCATAACCTGATCCACAATTGATCCTAACTCCTCAGTTTGGCTAACAGGCTGGTCAGGGGTGTGCCAACATCCCAATTGCTGGGCATGACCACAAGCCAATTGCTGGGCATGACCACAAGCCTACCATGGCTCTCCCTGACCCCCCCCCCCCCCCCGATGCTCTTACACTCACTCTTAGACTCTAACTTCTGTCCCCCTCCTATGAGCCTTGCCTTGGGACCTTGAGTTCCCTCTGAACTTGGACATCTGAGGGCTGGCATTTCCACAATGCACTATGTTCTTAATCCTGCAATGTTTTCGGGTGTAAGCAGTGCCTCGAGCCCTTTGAGACTCTTGGGAACTTTGACACACCCCAAATATGAGAAGGTCTTTTGGAAATCTGATCCTGGAAGTTGGTTTATCTCATATTGTTGGACTTTGAGTCTGCATTAGGCTGTTTGGATGTAGCTGGAACTTCTGATGTAATTTTAATTTTTCTTTTCTGATTCATTTGGGTCTGTAATAATTTGTAATAACTATTGGGGAGATTAGTGGAAAGGGACGGGGAATGAATGCATGCAGAGGGTAGAAAACTTGCCTATAGGTTATTTATAATTTCTGCATTTTTGCATTTTAGAAAACATGTCTATAATTCTTTATGCACTTCTGCGTTTCTGCATTTTAGAACTCATACTTATAAGTTCTGTATTTCTGCATTTTAGAGATTATGCCTATAGGTTCTCCATATAGAATCATGAGCTTAGGTCCTTTCTGCACTTCTGCATATACACGCCATTAGGCAAACAATTTAGGCTTAATAATAACCAATTCATTCTAGATACCACGCCTATAAGACTCCTGCATTTATGTAACTGTTTCAAAATCAATGACGCTTAAAGATCATGCCTATAAGAGCGAATCAACTGAATCAGCTTCGTTTTGAATCTAGATTCAGTCATAAATCTACAGATCTTTGTTGATAAAACCAGCAAACTTTTTTCCTTAAAATCAATACGCTCTATTAGATGTCATGCTTATAGGCCTCACTTAGGCAAACTATTAGGTAATTAAGTAACTGTGTCAGTCTTTGATTACTATATCCAGACAAGGCTAATTCGGACTCCTCATCTGAGAAATATGTGATGAATCCGCCTATCCAACGCCTTAATTTGATTTAGACCAAACCAGTATTTGAAGTCATGCTATATTTGCACTTCTAAGTGAGGGGGCCTGTATGAGCCTTAACTGCTATTTGTCCTCCCTTTAACTGCTATTTGTTATTGCTTGTTGCCTAGATTTTTATCCTTTGAAACTCTGAAAAAGCCCCAACTCCCTCCCCTTTAGGATTAGTAGTCTCAATGCCTCCGGGACTGATAGGATTGGGACGGGTAATAGCATGCAATAAGTAACGATACCATTCTGTGCTTTAATGCCTTAACGGGGTGGGAAGGGTAGATATGGAGATGATGACTGATGCGTTAATATCCCATGTAGCCCCTCTTCTGAGGAGTGATTGCTGGATATTGCATTGACGTGATCCATATTAATCATAAATCTAGGACCCCCCCTCTCTTTACTTTTCTCTTATTTTATCTGCTTTTTTTAGAATTTGTTCACAAATTTCTGCCCTCTTCCTCACAGTTTCAACTTATCTGCAATGTTATATGCAAACCTCTTCTATTTGAGCCCTTTAATTGCTTGCTTGAATATGTGAAGTCACAATTATAACATGGCCGGGAACCACACTAGTGGATCTTGAGGGGTGCCTAACACCTTTCCCTCGAGATAATTTCTAGCCCTTACCCCAACTCTGGTTCTTCAAACTCAAACCCTTTTAGTGTCCTAATGCACTTTAATCATTAGGTGGCGACTCTTCAATTCCAAAACCCAATTTCCAAAAGGGAACGAGTTGTCCTCCCAAATGTCGTAAACCTGATTTTCGCCTTAGAAAAATGTGGCATCGACAGGAAAGGACTTGCTGCGCCCTGACTTGGGTCGCTCAGAAGCTTAGGCATTACCTTTTGGCCTACACCACCTACCTCATCCCCAGGTTGGATCCTTTAAAGTACATATTCCAAAAGGCGATGCCCACAGGGAGGTTGGCAAAATGGCAAATCCTGCTCACTGAGTTCGACATAGTCTATGTCACTCACACGACTATGAAAGCTCAAGCTCTAGGGGATCACCTGGCTGAATACCCTATTGATGATGAATATCATCCTTTGAGTACTTACTTTCCGAACGAGGAAGTGAATTCAGTTGAGGTAATTTCAGAAGATGCCAATGCTTGGAAAATGTTCTTCGATGGAGCGGTGAACGCAAAAGGTGTCGGGACTGGGGCAATTTTGATTCACCCACTGGTCAGCACTACCCAGCGATAGCCCGGCTTCGATTTTTCTACACAATCGACACTGCCGAGTATGAAGCCTGCATTATGGGCATGAATATGGCAATTGACCAAGCTGTGAAAGAATTGGTAATCATGGGAGATTCAGATCTGATTATCCGACAGGCTAAGGGAGAATGGGAAACTCAGGAAGTCAAGCTAATACCGTACCGACAACATATGGAAGATCTTAGCACAAGGTACAAATCCGTTGAGTGCAGGTACGTCCCTCGGTTTCACAATGAGTTAGCCGATGCACTCACCACTTTGGCCTTGATGTTGCCGTATCCAGGCAATGTCCACATTGACTCGTTGGAAATTCAAATCCGAGAAAGGCATGGTTATTGCAATACGGTTGAAGTGGAGCCAAGTGTTCAGCCATGGTACCATGATATCAAGATGTTTTTGAAAACAAATGAGTATCCCGAGCAAGCCAATGGAGATCAAAAGAGAACCATTAGAAGGCTTGCCAGTGGTTTCTTCTTGAGCGGAGAAGTTTTCTACAAAAGGACTCCAGATATGAATCTTTTGCGATGTGTGGATGCCCAAGAGGCCAAAAGAATCATGAATGAAGTACACACATGAGTATGTGGGCCGCATATGAATGGACACGTCCTTGCAAAGAAAATCCTTGGAGCAGGGTATTATTGGATCACCATGGAAAAGGATTGCTTCAGCTTCGTCTGAAAATGCCATCAGTGTCAGGTACTCGGCGACTTGATTCATGCACCTCCCTCAGAACTGCATCTTATGTCGCACCGTGGCCGTTCGTCGCTTGGGGTATGGATTTCATTGGGCCAATCGAGCCAAAAGCTTCAAATGGGCACAGATTCATACTAGTTGCCATCGACTACTTCACAAAATGGGTTGAAGCAATCACACTCAAAGCTGTCACAAAGAAAGTTGTGGTAGACTTCGTGCACTCCAACATCATTTGCCGTTTTGGTATTCCTACAACTATCATTACGGACAATGCTGCAAAGTTGAATAGTCATTTAATGAGGGAGAATGCGAACAATGTAAGATCACGCATCAAAATTCTACCCCTTATTGGCCCAAAGCTAATGGTGTCGTTGAAGCAGCAAACAAGAACATCAAAAAGATTCTTAGAAAGATGATCTAGAGTTCTAGACAATGGCATGAGAAGTTGTCGTTTGCACTGATGGGATATCGCACAACTGTGCGCACATCGATTGGAGCAACGCCCTATCTTTTGGTTTATGGCACTGAAGTCGTAATACCCGCAAAAGTTGAAATTCCATCTCTTCTAATCATTGTTGAAGCCAAACTTGAGGACGGTGAGTGGGTCAAAACCCATCTAGAACAGTTAAACCTGATTGATGAAAAGCGAATGGCCGCAGTTTGTCACGGGCAGTTGTATCAACAAAGAATGGCCCGTGCCTACAACAAGAAAGTGCGGCCTAGGAACTTTGAAGTGGGGAAACTCGTTTTGAGGTGTATTCTCCATCACCACCAGGAAGCAAAAGGAAAGTTCGCTCTAAACAGGAAGGGTCCATACATTATAAGAAAATTGTTGCCAAAAGGGGCATTGTACTTGGGAGACATTGAAGGAAATGATCCCGAATTAGCTGTAAATGCAAACGCAGTCAAAAGGTACTATGTTTAATCTTTTTGCGGTACCAGTATTATTCAATTGGGATGACGAAGGCTTTCAGTCTCGCTACCCCAAACACTTCTACCCTTTTCTAACCTTTTGAGCCGGTTACGTTTCTTTGATTACCCTCTTTGGAACCCGAAAACGCTTGTAAAAGAAATTCAAAAAAATCAAAAACAAGTTCCCTGAACTACGTTCGACTTGATTTCGAAAGGATACGTAGGTAGCCTCTCTCTGGGGTTCAGTCACACCAAAATAAAAATCCAAATCCCACCCTCCCCCCCCCCCCCCCCCAAAAGTGAAACTGGGGCAGATGTTATAACGGTTCGGCGACGGTTCGCCTAAAAGGTTCCAAAGTTGTAGTTAAATCCAAACTCCTCTTACCCCAAATCCTGTTCAAGTCCTTCTGATCAATCGGTAAAGAAGTTCAAAATTGGAGGATGTGGCTACTTGGATCCGATGCAATCAAAATGAGAGAAATAAAATGAGAGAGTCTTATTGGTGAAAACCCACACGGGTACCGTAAGGCAATAGTGAGCAGAGAAATTAAAAATGAGAGAGTCTTGTTAGTGAAAACCCACAAAGAGCACTATAAGGCGATGGTGAGAAGAGACATGAGAGAGGTCAATTGGCGAAAACCCGCAAAGGGCGCCGTTGATCGAGAAGAAGGAATTCCTTACAACCATTGGCACATAAAGGGTCCTGGCAAGGTTTCTCTGTTTTAAAATACGAGTCATAATGGGTTTACAAGAGATTGGAGAGTTGTGCACACCGGGTATCCAGTCCAAAAAGCATGTCATGTCTATTGAAGTCTGCATGCACTGCAAATAAGTCCTTCTTTCCTCCCCCGAAAGGGACACTTCTCTCTGAATTCATTATCCTGTTCTTTCTTTACTTTTCTTTGAATCCCTTTTCGGTTTAATCCTCCTCCGAAACTAATACAAAGAAAAGATGGCAAGATTGGTTTTACAGGGTTCTGCTTAGCAAAGCCAAATTCAAGTAAACGCGCCTAGCCTCAGCGGGTGCATCAAGTCGATCTCGACTGGCCATGATGGACGATGATCAAGAGTCAAAACTATTGAAAAGGAAAGAAATCCAAAGTCA
The DNA here is from genome assembly GCF_001879085.1 of Nicotiana attenuata. Taxonomy (NCBI): domain Eukaryota; kingdom Viridiplantae; phylum Streptophyta; class Magnoliopsida; order Solanales; family Solanaceae; genus Nicotiana; species Nicotiana attenuata. The sequence continues at coordinate 300,123 of NW_017671165.1, forward strand.
AGCGCCCATAAAGGCAACATAAGAAAAGCCAAGCCCCACACGGGTCAACCATCATGTGAAATTTTGGAAAAGTCAAGACCGTGGGTTTAGAAATGAAGCCAATTCCCAGAAAACCAGCAAGCAATGGAGATTTCAGCAAAAGATTTGGGCTGAGATCAAGTGATCAAAATAATCAAGGCCACAAAAACAACCACCGTTTCTAACTGACAAATTGTTCTTTGATTTGAAAACAGGTGCAGCCCAAAACCACTCTGCAAGAAGCAGATGCAATGAAACCAAAATAGTTCTGCAGCAAAAGTTGACCCGAGAAGGGGAGTCTTTTAAACCCTTCATTCATTCGCCTACATAAAATGAAAAGTGGAGTAAAAGAGAGGAAGAAAAAAAAGTGAAAAGAAAGAAGAAGAAAATTCAAAACCATGGTAGCATAGGGTCCCCAATCACTAGCTACGCTTTCCAACATAGGGTTCCATTCCCTAGTCGCTCCCAGCATAACCTGGTAGTCTTTTTCATTATAGGGTTCCGCTCCCTAGTTGATTCCCGGCATAACCCGATGACTTCCCCGGCATAACCCGAGGACCTTTTTTCTTTTCCGACATAACCCGATGACTTTCCCGGCATAACCTGTGGACCTCCCCGGCATAACCCGAAGACCTTTTTTCTTTTCCGGCATAACCCAATGACTTTCCCAGCATAAACCATGGACCTCCCCAGCATAACCCGAGGACCTTTTCAATTTTCTGGCATAACCCGATGACCTTCCCCAGCATAACTCGTGGACCTCCCCGGCATAATCCGAGGACCTTTTTCTTTTCTGGCATAACCCGATGACAATCCCCAGCATAACCCGAGAACCTTTTTCCGGCATAACCCGATGACTTTCCCGGCATAACCCGTGGACCTCCCCGGCATAACCCGAGGATCTTTTCTCTTTTCTGGCATAACCCGATGACCTTCCCCGGCATAACCCGAGGACCTTTTCTCTTTTCCGGCATAACCCGATTACCTTCCCCAGCATAACCCATGGACCTCCCCGGCATAACCCGAGGACCTTTTTCTTTTCCGGCATAACCCGATGACCTTCCCTAGCATAACCGGGGACCTCCCCGGCATAACCCGAGGACCTTTTCTCTTTTCCGGCTTAATCCGATGGCTTTCCCGGCATAACCCGAGGACCTTTCCGACATAACCCGGCCTTTTTTCCAGCATAACCTGGTAATCTTTCCAACTTAAGGCCTCGATCCTCAGTTGATTTCATTATAGATATAGGGCTCCACTCCCTAATCTCTTTTCCCCAAGGATACACAATCCTGATTTTATTGCTTTCAATAAAGAAATGGTTTAGATTTTGTTGCAATAACTCACGAAATTTTCCTAGTGAAAACCGGGGCAGAAAATTTCGTTCGTTTGTTTGCTTTAGTGCCTGAACAGGTTTTCAACGTGAGGAACAAGGTTTAAGGTGACCAAAAGAAGAAGTCCCAACCCAAATAAAAGAAAAGAAGAAACAAGAAAAGAAGTGAGCTCTAAAGTGTAGAAGCGTAGAAAAGATGCGGACTGCCCAAGCTATGGTTGAAGTCACAAGCGTTGCTTGTCCCGTCTTGATCCGAAAAGCTGAAGAAGACGAACTAGTGGTTGCAACTAACGAGCATCAAGATTCAGATCAGAGTCTGTGCGAAGAACCAACCAAGGCTCAAGATTAAGCTTTAGAACGTTTACATATAGGAATCTTGTAACTCGTAGTTGATAGACTTAGCTAGTTTAGCTTTTTCAACTTTCATTTTGGTGTAATAAGGAGCTCAGCAAGCAGAAACAGCAGCAACAACAGTGAAATAACAGTTTCCCGGTAGTCCCAGCTACCAAAACTTCCAGAACTACCCTAACCTGATTCCTTTATAGCCAAGGATATGTAGGCAACCTTCGAAGCAAGGTACGGTCAGACTTTTTCAAAAGATGCTTCCCATGGAGTTTCAAATGAGCAAAAATCACTGATAATTGCTCATTTTATCTTTGCCCGAAAACCCTTCGTGTTTCCAAGCAAAGAGGGGCATTTGTGAGCATGTGATTTTTGACCTATAGGAATTAATCCCATAAAATACAAGAAAAAATAATTTTCTCCATTTTTTACAATTTTATAGGATTTTATGGGAATTTGTGCTAATTGTTTGCAATTCTGTGCATGTTTAATTTTTATTGAAATCATGAAAATGCCAAAATACCATGCATTGCATTTAGGTTCCATTTTTACATTTTTAAGGTTTATTAGTGAATTAGTTGCTTTATTTAAATTAAAAATCACAAAAAATTGGCTTGCTTCTGCATTTTTAGCTTCTTAATTTTTAGATTAATAATTTCCTCATTTAATCTAGGAGTAATTAATTTTTGTAAATATAATAGTAGATAATTAGGCTAATTTCGCAATTTAATTTAATTTAGGAATTAAATTTAGGTTTTTAATTAATTTAAAAGGAAAAGAAAAACAATTGAAAAAAAAGAAGGAAAAAATGGAATTAGAGGATTGAATAAAGGGATGTTGTTTATTGGGCCAATTATGCTGAAGCCCAAATCACATTCACCCCAAACCCTAGCCCAACTCTCCCAACCCGGTCCATCTCCCCTGTCTCAACCAAATGACCCCGTTTCGAGCTTCATCATCTCAACCGTTGGATTTCAATGATCCAACAGCCCGGAACTCGGGTCACCCCGTGTATAAAACTGTCTGAACCAAGGCACCCCACCCCCCAGTCAAGCCCTAACCTTTGTCTCCCTCATCTAACCCTAGAGATCACCGCCCTAAAATCCATCACCGCCTCCGCCGCAAACCACCCACCGGAAATCGCCTCACGGCGGTTCCGGTGGTCCAAACACCCCCAAATTTACACCATGAATTCCCCCACACCCTCCTTATTCCAAATCCCCAACCCTCTTCTTTCGAATCCCTCTCAATCCTCTCAAATCTTAGATCTAAAATCAGACCCCAAACCCTCATTCACCGAAATTACACCAAACACTCCCCGCCTCATTGTCTTCCCGGATCCCTAAAACATCCCCCTCGAATCCCTCTCAAACTTCACCAATTCCAAATCTGTTTGGGAATGCATTGCTTCCAAGGCAATTTGAGCCAAAAATGGGTGTCAGTTGTCTGTTCTCAATGGGAACAGTCATTTGACACCTATTTTTGGATTTAAATCGGGGATAGACGGGTCCAGCCGGAGCCACTGGTCATTCATTGCAGTAGGTATTTGTTCCTCTTCCCTTCTTCTATCTTCTCATCGTCCTGCCTTTGTTTAGCTTCTTTACATCTCTGATTTCTTCTACTTTTTCTATTTCTTTTGACCGAAAAATGAAAAGGGGTAGTTAGTCTTAATTTTAGGTTGTTAGATTTTGTTTTCTTTCCCCTGTGATTAATCATCGATGTTAGTCAGTTAGTTTAGGTTTAAAATTATGCACTTGCCATTAGGATCATTAGACTTCCAGTTTTTCATTTTTAGGGTTTATTTAAATCGGTTAACTTGTGTTTAATGATATTTGTTCCGAAATCAGCATGTTAGTGTTTCGTGGTGTTTTGATTCCCTATTAAAATGGTTGTATTAATTGTTTCGAAGGTTGAATCTCAAATAGGTTCATTCATTGATTGTTTCTTGCAAATGTTAGTTCTGATTGTTCATGTGTGGGGTTGTTTTTTATTCCATTTCAATGTTAAACCTATTTAGGTTTCAGAAATTGATGCCATTTGATTCTGATTTCCTAGTGATTCTGTTTTAGAGAATTATTTGTTTAGTTTGTAAATGTTCAAAACTTTCAGGGGTATTAATTGAACAATGAAAACTTAAGGGGGTCATAAAGGTTTAAATGATTTTGAAATCAGATATTTCATGCTAGAATGTTCTTGAATAGAGGGGCAGCTGTCCCTATTTGGTTAGCACAAATGTGCTGAGCCAATAAGGAACAGCAAGCTGTCCAGCTGGTTAAAAATATGCCTTTTGCAGGTTAGAGAATATTTCCAATTCTTTTTTGGTGCACATGGCATTAGGGGCCTAAAAGTAGTGCCCTTTCCTTTCACTCTGGGGGACTGAATTTTACCATTTCTCTGCTCCTAAATTTTTTTCTGAAAACACATTGAAAAAGAAAGGGTTTTCGGAACTGGAAAAGCACCCAAAAAAGGAGTTCAAATACTGTTTCATTAGTTGATTTTTCTGGGTTTGAATAAGAGTTCCAATATTTTGCTGGGTTTTGGATTCTAAGCATGGATTAGATTGGGTTGTACTGCTGCTGACTACATGTTGTTTAAGCTCTGCTGATTTTCTTTATTGGTTTACTCTAGCCGATATCAGGAATTTCTTTTCCTTACTGCTATATCCAGGTACTCCCCGTGAGCTTTTTAAAAAAAAATGCAAAACTGAAGAAGTTTTAATATGTGTTTGGTTTCCTTCTTTTGTATGAAGTTTTGTTGCTATTTGTTAAGCTTGCTTAAGAGCTATGTTAGTTTGTAGTCTAATTGTCTTGTTAAGACTGAAAGCAACCCCTTCATACAAATCAGAATGGTGTAGTATGTCCAGGACTGTAATTCTTTGAGACTTAATTCAAGTTTGTAGGTTATATGTTCATATGAATGTTAGGCGTGACTTTAATTCATGAGCAAACTTCAAAATGATGCCCTGTTAACCTAGAGCTACTGCATGCTTACTCAAATTTCTGGACATGTAACATTGCCTTTGAGGATATTTTACAATGGTAGACGTATATCTTTAACATAGATGAGTAAAATTATGAATCAAGGTTGCGTGATGAAGGTCGTATGAACGTATTGTTTTCCAGAATTTTATATATCATGTTGTGTGTGGATCAATGGTGAGTTGGGTCTCATTAGGTTCCTATGTTTTGAAGTTTCCTGGGCTGTAGGTGACTAAAAGAAACTCGTGTCTCAATTGGGCATGGAATTGGTCCATCAAAGATAGCCCAAATCGGAGCTCCATCTTTGGACCCTACTATCGATTTAGATGCTTGTTCTAAGTTTAACTCAAAGTTTAAATCGATTTTTGTTTGTGGATTTCTTCAAGCATATTGTTAATCTGTATAGTCGAGTGGGACTGTTCAGAAATTTTAGAGTTGGGCCCATTGCAAGCCCAATCGAGATGGCTGAGTCGATTGGGCTATTCTCTTCATCTGCCCGTCTTCTTGGATTTAGTTTCAGCCCAAGTCCCCAATATGGACTCTTAGCTTTCTTCATAACAATTTAGCATGTTGTATCTTGCAAGTATTAATGTCCCTTAGGCCTAATTAAGTTCCATTTTTAAAGTGGAATGAGGTGTGCCATCTTAATTAAATCTCTCATGGCCCTCATATTAATGTTGTAACTTAGATACTAAAATGAACTTCGTAGTTTTCTTAGGCGCGTTAATATATAATTATCACAACTATTACTACAATTCGGGGGCTGCATTTCATGTAATCCGATTCCAACAACTTCGAATAATAAAACCCCTTTGAATCTATTGAGGTGTGCCATGCCAAACAAAACCCCTTTAACCCATGGCCCTCATGAAATTAATTCAAGAGTTAATCCTTGTAAAAATTGAGGTGTGTCATCAATTAAACTCTCCATGGCCCTCACAAATGTCGTTATTAATTTGAACCTTCGTAGTTGCTTTAGGCGTGTTCTTTTTATAATTCATCATAGCTACGGGTACGACTCCTGTGACGTAGCTGTATTTTTAATTACAAAATTCGGGTGCACATTTCATGTGACCCAATTTCAATTCTCAACAATGTTAAATAGAATGTGTTGCGAGCCGCGGGTGCATTTCATGTAGCGTGGTTTACGACGTGTTTTAAATGACATTGAATCTTCCAAAAATCAATTAAAAGGGGTTATAAAAGCTAAAACGTACAATAGGTTAAAATATGTAGTTAATCAGATAATAGGCCAATTTTAATAGTTTAAGCGACCGTGCTCGAACCACGAAAATCAGGAATGCCTAACATCTTCTCCCGGGTTAACATAATTCCTTATCTAGAATTTCTGGTTTCGCAAGACTTTTGAATAAAGTCAAAAATTTCCTCGAATTGGGATTTTAAAATAAACCGTTGACTTGGGACACCAAATAAACTATCCCAAGTGGCGACTCTAAAAAATTAAATATATAATCCCATTTCGGATAATGTCACTTTAATTGAAGAAACTCCCACACGCCCTCGGGTGGGTAAAAAAGGAGGTGCGACACCCACCCCAGCCTGGAATCAATCATAGTCGTTGATCTCAAAAGATCAACGGTCCAGGACCCCCTTTCCTTTTTTAATTGCCCTAACACGAAAAACCCTACCTCACTCTCTCATTTGCGCTGCCTCTGAATCCTCTCCTCCTCTCTTCTCTCTCAGACACCGTCAAACCATAGAGCGCCGTCAGTCAAAAATTCCCCCAAACCCCTTCGACTCTTGACCAGATATGGGGTCATCTGGTGATATACTACCTTTTCTAGCCTCCTACTTCAACTGGTTGTTCGATTTCTTTGTATCTTGAAGGGATCTAAGGGAGATCCAACTCCGAGTCGACCTAGACTCTTCACTTTCTCGATGAATTTGCTTCGTGTTCATCGCTATGGTTGTGAGCATTGTTATCTTTGTGCTTATGGTTTGAAACACCGATTCTTGACTAGATTTTTCATCACCTCGTTCCATTTTTCAAGAACCCTAATCTCCTTCTACTTGAGTTTGTTCAGATCCTTGTAGATCTGAAACAATTTTGAGTTTATCTGGCATTTTCTTTAAAAAAATCTTTTGTTTCCCTTATTATTAATCGATTTTCTAAAACTAGGGTTTCACTTCTTTTTGTTTCTGCCAAACTTTTCTAAACTTTCTATGTGTTTGAATACGGTTATCTTTACTAGTTCTACTGATTCTTTCATTCTTATGTTCTAGCCCTTTGTTTGTTTAATTGTTCGCTTCAATATTTGCCTGTTATTCCTTGTTCGTCAATTAGCAGAGATTAATTGATGATTATTTGACTATTTAGGGCTCAAAATTATTGTGTTTTGCTGAGATGGCTACTCCCTGTAACTTTTACCTACTTTCCTTATTTGTGACTCCTAATTGATACTACTTGCCTTAATTAGTCTATTGGCCTGATTTCTAGGTGTCGATTTACTCTAATTGACTTATAAAAAGGTATATGACTTGTTTCTTGCCTTATTTAAACCCTAATTTGGCCGATAATTGATTTCTCCCTAATTTGAAGGGTCTGTCCCAGAATCCTGCCTGTTAATTGGTCCTGTTAAGTCCTAATTGATTGATTGATTGGTCTCTTTGCCTTATTTGTGAACTCTTGATTTCCTCTACCTTATTTGCTTCATTCTACTCGATGCTATATAAACCCCATTCTATTTTTGAAAACGAACATACTTAGAAAGAAACACACAGACACACACAAACTCTTGCCCTCATTTAAGACTTTCTGTTACTTGTGTTTGCTACATTGTCTAGTCGGCTGACAGCCAAGGCTAGACTATTGGATTCTTCATACTTTCAGCTTCCTGTTTGCTATTTCCTAACTGATACGTCTCCATTCCTATTATCATTCAATATGCTATGGAGTTGAACCTATGTGCTTTCCTGTTTATTGCTCTCAATCAGAATGACCACTTCTGTGTAGTTCACTCCTGTCTTTCCTGTTTATTGCTCACAACTAACATGTGTGTGTCTTTCTTGTTCATTGCTTTAAATTAGCAGGACTACTTCTGTTGCTATGTCCTATTCAATATGTTGTGAAATCTGACTGTTATAAGATGTCAACCTGTCTTTGCCTATGTTATGTTTCTGGTAACTAGCATGCCCTGAACACTCACGAAATTGTCTTGTTCAATATGTCAATATGGTTCACACACTTTAGCATGTTATTATTTGATACGTGATGCTTATCTACTTGTTTTCTCAACTAGCATGCTTGCCCTATTTTATGTGTTCCTGACTTCTATATTCCCATCCCTTGCTACCTTTCTCTATGTAGTCGTTTGTTTATTATTCTGTTCCCAGCATACTATCTGACCACCTAGTGATAATTAACGAACTAAGTCAAATCTAGGCAATGAAACTTTGCTTGAAGTGGTTGTGCTCCTGTTTCTGTCTACTGTTTGATTGCTGGAATCTTTGTTTGAATTCTAAGTGTTGAAATGACTCAATTTGTTCTTATTTACTCCTAAAATCCAAACTGCTTTCTTCAAATTATCTCCTATTTTTATGTACTATTTTCAACTCCTACTCTTAGAATATCTAGGGTCCTGCCCCTCCAGTGTGAGCACTGCCTAGGAGTCCATGAGACTCCTCCAAACTCTGACACACTAGGGCTGGCTTTTCCAAACTTGTTCACAAAACTGTTTCTTTAAAAGTGTTTCTGGTGTGACCATTGCCCGGGATCCCTAAGGCCCTTGGGAACTTTGACGCACCAGGAGGCCATTTGGTGTACTATGAGATACCGACATATTTCAGACTTGGTTGAAGGCCTGGTTTCCAGGTTTACTTTTGGGTCTATCCAGGCTCCCTATAGTATAGCAATTTCATTCTATAATTCATTTATATCTGGTCTGTAATGATAATTCCTTTAAAAACATATATTGGGGTTATTAGTAAAATCGGGAAGGGATTCTATTATATAACTTAGTGGGGGATCGGGTAGAAACCGTGTTTATAGGACTATTGTGGTGATATTTATTTGCATTAGAAACCATGTTCATAGGTTTTATCTCATTATGCTGAATTCTCATCCTAGAAATCCTGCTTCTAGGCCGTTTACCCATTCTGCAATAATCATATTTTCAAAACCTCTATGTGTGCATTAGAAATCATGTTTCTAGGATATTTTGTTGCACTCACTTGGCAATTAATTGACACCTGTGTTCGCCTAGATATCATGCCTATAGGAAAATATATATAAAATCAGTTTCATCGCTTAATCGTCATGCCTGTAAGAAATTAGTATAAAAATAGTTCCAACACCTAGATATCATGCTCATAGAGATAAACATGTAAAATCAGTTCTGTAATGCTTGGGATCATTTTCAGTACGTGGACAACATTTCAATAGGGTCTAAACAGATAAAGTCTACCTGTTTAAACTAGTCACTGGTTTATAATACCTTTAGATATCATACCTATAGGATCCTGCCGGTTATCTCCTAGGCAAGCCTGTAGGATAATTAAAACCCTGAAGTTGCCAAAACTATGTTTGTTTGACTGCTTATAAAGTGCCCAGGTTCAGGAAGTAATAAAATCAGTAGGCAAACTGATTAGGTATTTACTGCCTCGCCTTAATGAAACTGCTGCACATTTTGTGCTCATCTAGATATCCTGCTATGGGATTTTAAATCGTTTAAAACAGTTTGTTTGAGGGGTGCAATTGTTTGCTTACTTTCGGAGGTAAATGTGAGCCCCTTTAACTGCTCCTTATGTGACGGTCCTACCTGTTTTGCTTGATGCCTAGTTTTATCCTTTTAAGCACCACAGGTAAGTCTAGAACCACCTTAACCAGAGGTCCTAAGCACCACCAGGGCCCTAGGCAAGAGACGGGTAATGCACGCATAGGGTACATATTCAATGATATTAGAACGCGTAGGTAATAATTAAGGGGAGGGTAATCGGGTAGTAATGGATATGATGACCTGTGCGCAAATGCTATGTGTAGCACCCCGATTGGGGATGATTACCAAGTATTGCACAGAAGTGATCCTATAGGCTAAAAAACCTAGGACCCCTTTACTCCCTGTTTTTAAAGTAATGTCTGTTTGTTTATCTGCTTACAAGACTAATTCGCCTAAATTGATTTTTGCCGGGACCCACCGTTGTGGACCTCGAGGGGTGCCGAACACCTTACCCTCAAGGTAATTTCGAGCCCTTACCTAAATATCTGGTGATGTAAACTACTTTACGAGTTATTTGTTCTAGGTGCCCTAACACACCTTAATCCGTTAGGTGGCGACTCTTCAAATATCAAACCCAATTCCCAAAAGGAAATGGAGTTGTCCCAAAATGTTGAAACCCGGACTGCGCGAGGAAAAAGGGGGCGCGACAGTACTCAATGAGTCACAAACCTAACCTTAGTTTGAAAGTAGTGACGAGCCGGAACATAGGTCGGAGTCCAACACCAATAGCCAACAACAGTTCATAACAACATAATGTAGGTAATAAAAGAAGTAAATGAGAGATAAAATGCTTAGCTCATTCACAGTTCCAGAAAATAGGTCTGCTTTTCAAGTATATCACTGAAAAGCACAAATCTTTTGTCGAAATCGCCAAAAATATGAATAAGTTTGAAAACTGTAATTTTTCCCCTAGCTTTCAAGAGTTAAATGTTAAATTTTGAGATGACGAGATGTAAATAAATGTGTATGAATATATGTCAATATATGTGAGAAGTCATGAATGTCGTGATACCGTACAACATGAGGAAAATGCATTTCTATGCCTGTATGCCAAGTGTGCACGTCAAATGCAATGTATCTTAGAGATAAACTAATATACTCACACTCTCAGAGTACTCAATGTCACTGTCTCACACTTTCCACTCATCATGCTCAACCACTCGACATGTTTAGTCACTCAGTTCTATATATAGCAAACCCAGCTCAGGGAAGATCCATCCCGAATATATACATAGCAACTGACAGTCAATCACTCAGTACTGTATAAGGCCAATGCAACCCAGGGAAGATCCAATGTGGCTCCTTCAGCCCAAGCGCCATAGTAAGCCAGATCTAGGCATAAATCAATATAACATGTTGCGGCGTGCAACCCGATCCCATAATATCGCTCACACTCAGGCCCTCGGCATGACTCAGGCATCAATATCTCCAGTCTCTCGGGCTCACAATGCCATGAAACTAGCCCAAAATGACGATATAATGTGTCAATAAATAGCAAAAGAGACTGAGATATGATATGCAATGAATGTACATGACTGAGTATGAAATTGCAATTTAAACAAATAATTCAACAGTAATATGACCGCAATGGGTCCTAACAGAATAAGCATGTAGCCTAGACATGGTTTCTAACATGGATCACAGCTCAATAGCTTTAGTACGTAGAGATTTCATGGTTATAAATAAGATTAGGTAACTACATAGTACCACAGGAAAAACAGAGTAACAATTCACACGATGCACGCCTACACGCCCGTCACCTAGCATGTACGTCACCTAAACACCAAACGCATAACACGTAATTCAGGGTTTCATACCCTCAATACCAATTTTAGAAGTGTTACTTACCTCGAAGCCAAATCCAATACCGAGCAAGCCAAGCGATGCTCTAAAGTTAACATCCTGCGTGTACTAACCTCCGGACATCTCAAAACTAGCCAAAAGAAACTCAAATACATCAAATAATGCCAATGAAAATAAACCCAATCGATAAAGATCGAATCTTTAATCAAAATTCCAAAATCGACCGAAAGGTCAAACCCGATCCCAAGCCTCTGAACCCGACAAAACTCACAAAATCCGACAACCCATTCAATTACAAGTCCAACCATACTAGTTTCACTCAAATCCCACTCTGAATCGATGTTCAAAACTCAAAAATTGACTTTATAAAATTGCAGACAAAACCCCCAAATTTCACTTTGAAATCATCAATCAAATGCCAAAAACGAACATGGATTTATGAAATATAACCAAAATGGAGTATAGAACACTTACCCCAATCCATATGGTAAAAATCGCCTCCAAAAATTGTCCAAATCCAAGCTCCTCGACTCAAAATATGACCGAATGAACAAACCTTCCATATTAAGTATTTTTGCCCAGTTGTTATGCCTCATTTTGTGTGCCAAACGATACTTAAACTCGCTTTTGATTTCTCCAATGGACTTGAAATTTCAGTCAAGTTAGGCTATTGAATCACTCTATTTGACCTTATAATGAAGGAGATATGTTGGTTTCAATATTTGAAAATAGTGCAGATTTTTAAATATGAAGTCAGTGGCAATTTCGTAGTTAATCTGAAAATATAGCAACCCAATTCTTAGTAAAATGACAATAAAATCCTCATACGATGTCCAAGTTCGATGATGTTTCTTGCTATGCCTCCGTAATTACTATACGGATCTAATAATTCAACTAAAACAGAAATTGGAGCTCATTTGCTTAATGTGGTACCATTTATGCTTGAAGAAACGACGTCGAAACCTAAAAACCGAGCGCAACACAACCCAAACCTATTTGAAACTCACCTGAGCCCCTCGGGAACCCGTCCAAACATACCAACAAGTCCCATAACATAACAAGAACCAACTCGAGGCCTCAAATGACGCGTAATAACATCTAAACGACGAATCGCACCTCAAATCAAACTTAACGAACTTTCAACTTCCAAAAACTAGCGCCGAAACATATCAAATCAACTCGGAATGAACTCAAATTTTGCACACAAGTCCCAAATGACATAAAGAAACTACTCCAATTCCCTGAACCACAATCCGAATCCGATATCCTCAAAGTCAGCTTCCGATCAAACTTATGAACTTCCCTAAACTTCAAATTTTCAACTTTCGCCAATTTGTGCTGAAACTTTCTGAAAACATCCAAATGCAAACCCAGGCATACACCTGAGTCCAAAACCACCGTCCAGAACTAACGGAACCATCGAAACTCCGTTCAGAGGTCAAATTCAAAAAGTCAAACTTGGTCAACTCTTCCAACATAAAGCTTAAACCATGAAATTCATTCTTCCAAATCGATTCCGAATAACCTGAAAACCAAAACCGACGATTCACATAAGTCATAATAAATCATACGAATGTACTCATGCCCGTAAACTATCGAGCGAAGTGCAATTTCTCTAAACGACCGGTCGGTTTGTTACACTTGTCATTTGGGTAACGTGGCTGTCACGTAGAATGCCACCACAGTACCCTAACCCTATTTCACCCCTTCCTAAATAATCTTTAATTTATTGATATGTATATATATTGTAGTAAAAAACTTGTCCTATATTTTCAGATTATTAATCCGAGTTAACATTTATCACTATCTTTTTGGTGACTTGATACCATAAAATTCTCTTATATTGTCAATACATAAAATTCAAATTTTTGTTTAATAATAAGAGAAAATGAAAAAAAATTGTTGATCATATAACAACTATGTTAAGCCGCCAAAACATAAGAAGTATGAACTCACAATTATGTTTTATACAACTCGTATGATGATTAAATGTCACGACCCAAATCCTAACCAGTCGTGATGGCGCCTAACGTGGTACTAGGAAAGCCGACATTTACGAATTAACACCAAAGCTTTTAAAAGAAATGAATTTACAACAATTTAAATAGTAAAACTTCTCATAAACAGGATAGAAAAATCCAAAACACAACTTGGAAACTTCCAACATCAGGGTTTCACTGAGTACATGAGCATCTAAATATCACACGTCTGGAAAATACTGTCTAACAAAGTCCGAAACTAAATACGATAAGCGGAAAGGATAGGGACGGAGAAAAAGGTCTGTGATGCGCCGGGCAGCTACCTTGAAATCTCCCAGAAGATCAACTGTGCGATGAAATCAACACCCACCGTGTCCGGAAACACCTTGATCTACACACGAAGTGCATGGTGTAGCGTGAGTACAACCAACTCAGTATGTAACAAGACTAAATAAAGAACTGAAAGTAATGACGCGCTCTGCAATTATAGTTGAATTTCAGCAATTTCAACATAGGAAAGTAGGCATGCTTTCAAGTTCGACAATTTTAGGTCAAATCAGTACCACATGTCAAGTTTAAGTAAAAAAAATACAATATCTTTCCGAAAACTTCAAGACAATAATATATGGCACTTAGGTGCAACAATAATGAAATCAAAAGCATCATCTCAGAGCAACAGTCACTCAGTCTTACTCAACAGCTCAGCACTCGGCACTCGACACTCGCACTCATAAGGTACATGCGCTCACTAGGGGTGTGTACAGACTACGGAGGGGCTCCTACAGTCCAAGCACTATATCAAGCCAATCATGACATAAATCAATGAAACACGCTGCGGTGTGCAGCCTTATCCCATATATATATATATATAAACATATATCGCTCATAGCTCGGCACTCAGGCCCTAACTCGGTCACCAACCTCTCCTCTCTCGGGCTCTCAGAAATGATGTAATGTATCAACAAGGAACAAAAGAGATTGAGATATGATACGCAAGTAACTGTGACTGAATACAAGACAACAATTAGAAAATAATTCAACAAGTAAATGACCTCTGTGGGTCCCTACAGTACCAACACATATCCTAAACATGATTTCTAACATGATTTGTCGTCAAACTTCTAGAACACATGGAGATCATACAACTAACAACAGGTTATTCAACTTCACAGTTCCACGGAATGGACCAAGTCACAATTCCTATGGTGCACGCCCACACGCCCGTCACCTAGCATGTGCGTCACCTCCAAACCAGTCACGAGACACATAATACGGGATTTCATACACTCAGAACCAGATTTAGAACTGTTGCTTACCACAATCCGAGCAAATCTCTACTCCAAAACACCTTTGCCTCGCATATTGCCCTCCAAATTTTCCAAATCTAGCCAAAAACAGTACAATACAATCAACACAGGCTAAATGAATCATTCCACAAAAAATACGAAGTTATTAATAAAAGACAAAAATACACTCAAAGCCGACCCTGGGCCCACGTCTCGAAATATGAAAAAATTCATAAAACATAAAAGCCATTCAACTACGAGTCTAACCATACCAAATTTATCAAAATCCAACACCGAACGTCACCCAAATCCCCCAAATCAACTCTCCAAATCCCTAGCCTCAAACCCCAAATTTCATCTCAAAACCACACAATCTAGGTAGGAAAATCAATGGGGAACCAAGATTATTGAATAAAAATGAGCATAAGAGGCTTAACTCAAGAATCCCCTCTCAAACCCTCACAAAAATAGACTTAGACCGAGCTTGAAATGTTCCAATTTCGATCAGTTAACCATCCGAAATCAACCCGATGCCCCCGGGTTCTAAATCAAACATACCAACAAGTCCTAAAATACGATACGAACTTAGTCGAGCCCTCAAATCACCACAAACAATATCAAAAACACGGATCGCGCATAGATTCAAGCCCAATGAACTTTGAACTTATGTCGAAACCTATAAAATCACGTCTGATTGACCCAACATGTTGCACACAAGTCAGAAATGACAAACACGGACCTACTCCAACTTCCGAAATTCCAATTCGACCCCAATATCAAAAAGTCCACTCCCGGTCAAACTTTCCAAATTTCCAACTCTTGCCATTTCAAGCCTAATTCCACTACAAACCTCCAAATCACAATCCGGACACGCTCCTAAGTCCGAAATCACCCAACAGAGCTAACGCAACCATTAAAACTCCATTTTGGAGTCGTTTACACATAAGTCAACATCCGGTCAACCATTTCAATTTAAACATCCAACCTTGAGACTAAGTGTCTCAATTCATTCTAATATCTCTTCGGACCGGAACCGACTAACCCGGTAAGTCATATAACAACTCTATAGCACAAAATAAGCAAAAAAGGGGAACGGGGCTACAACTCTCAAAATGACTGGCCGGGTCATTATATCCTCATCCTCTTAAATAATCATTCATCCTCGAACGAGTCTAGAACCGTACCTGGAGTCTTAAATAGGGGCTACAATTCTCAACCTGGAGTCTTAAATAGGCTATGTCCTTTGACGTCAACTTTCAAACCTGCCTATGCAAAATAGCCACCAGCTTTACATCATAAGTTAGATCACCATCTAACTCAACCGTGCTGAAATCCAAAACATGAGATAGATCACCGACAAACTTCCGGAGCATAGAAACATGAAATACTAGATGCACACTCGACAAACTAGGTGGCATGACAAGCTTTTAAGCCACCTCTACAATCTTTTGTAGTACCTCAAGCGGCCCGATATACCGAGGATTCAACTTGCCATTCTTCCCGAACCTCATAGCACCTTTCATGGGTGAGACCTTGAGCAGAACCTTCTCTCCAACCATGTAAGTAACATCGTGAACCTTTCGATCGACGTAACTCTTCTTCCTAGACTGAGCCGTGCAAAGCCGATCCTGAATCAATATAACCTTGTCCAATGCATCATGAACCAAGTCAGTACCCAATAGCCTAGCCTCACTCGGGTCAAACCAACCCACAAGAGATCGACATTGTCTCCCATACAAAGCCTCATACGGAGCATCTGAATGCTCGACTGGTAGCTGTTGTTGTAGGCAAACTCCGCGAGCGGCAAAAACTGATCCCATGAACCCCTTGAATTAATGACACAAGCACATATCATGTCCTCTAATATCTGAAGAGTGCGCTCGGACTGTCCATCCGTCTAAGGGTGAAATGTTGTACTCAACTCAACTTGAGTGCCCAACTCTCGCTGTACTTCCCTCCAGAACTGTGATGTAAACTGCATGCCCCGATATGAAATGATGGACACTGGCACACTATGAAGGCGAACAATCTTGCAGATGTATATCTCCGCCACCAGCTCCAAAGAATAAGTAGTCCAAACTGAAATGAAGTGTGCGAACTTAGTCAGCTGATCCATAATCACCCAAATAGTATTGAACTTCTTTTAAGTCCGTGGGAGCCCAACAGCGAAATCCATGGTGATCCGCTCACACTTCCACTCTGGAATCACTAGCCTCTGAAGAAATCCACCTAGTGTCTAATGCTCACGCTTCACCTATTGATAGTTAAGGCACCGAGCTACAAACCCCACTATATCCTTCTTTATCCTCCTCCACAATAAGTGCTGCCTCAAGTCCTTGTACATCTTCGCGGCACCCGGATGAATGGAATACCGCGAACTATGGGCCTCCTCAAGAATAAACTCACATAGCCCATCCACTTTAGGCACACAAATCCGATCCTAAATCCTCAATACCACATCATCTCCAATAGTAACATCTCTAGCACACTGTGCTGAACCTTGTCCTTGAGGACAAGCAAATGAGGATCATCATATTGGCGCTCTCTGATGCGATCAAATAAGGAAGACCGAGAAACCTTATAAGCTAGAACCTGACTAAGCTCCGAAACATCTACTCTCATGAACTGGTTGGCCAAGGCCTAAACATCAACCACAACCGGTCTCTCACAACCATGAATGAATACAAGACTACCCATACTCACCGCCTTTCTGCTGAAGGCATCATCCACCATATTGGCCTTCTCGGGATGATACAAAATTGATACATCATAGTCCTTTAGCAGCTCCAACCATCTCCGTTGTCTCAAATTTAGATTCTTCTATTTAAACAAGTGCTGGAGGCTCCGATGATCCATAAATATCTCACAAGACACGCCATAGAGATAGTACCTCTAAATCTTCAATGTATGAACAATGGTAGCCAACTCCAAATCATGAACATGGTAGTTCTTTTCATGAGGCTTCAACTGTCGCGAGGCATAGGCAATCACTCTACCCTCCTGCATCAAGACACACCCAATAACAGTCCGAGAAGCATCACAACATACTGTATAAGAGCCTAAAGCTAAAGGCAAAACTAGAACTGGAATTGTGGCGTAGATAGTCTTGAGTTTCTAAAAGCTCTCCTCACACTCATCCGACCACCTGAAGGAGCACCCTTTTTGGTCAATTTGGCCAAGGGCGACACAATAGACGAGAAGCAACGCACGAAGCGACAGTAATAACCATCCAAGCCGAGAAAGCCTTGAATCTTCGTAGCCGAGGACGGTTTGGGCCAACACTGAACCGCCTGTATCTTTTTCGGATCCACCTGAATCCCCTCACTAGACACCATGTGTCCCATGAACGCCACTGAACCTAGCCAAAACTAACAGTTGGAGAACTTTACATAAAGCTTCTCCTCCCTCAACTGCTACAACAGAATCCTTAAATGTTGGGAATGCTCCTCCTGGCTACGAGAGTACACCAGGATATCATCAACGAACACTACGACAAACTAGTCGAGATAAGGCCGAAACGCACTGTTCATCAAATGCATGATTGCTGCTTGGGCGTTGGTCAGCCCATAAGACATCACAAGGAACACAAAATGACCATAACGGGTCATGAATGCTGTCTTTAGAATTTTTGAGTCCCGAATCTTCAACTAGTCATACCTAGACCTCAAATCAATATTAGAGAACACCCTCACTCCCTGAAGCTGGTCAAAGAGATCATCGATACGCGGCAAATAATACTTCTTCTTGATTGTGACTTTGTTCAACTGCCTATAACCAATGCACATTCTCATAGTACCATCCTTCTTCTTCACAAATAGAATCGGTGTACCCCAACATGACACATTAGGCCTAATAAACCCCTTATCAAGGAGTTCCTAAAGCTGCTCCTTCAATTCCTTCAACTCAGCTGGTGCCATACGGTACGGAGGAATAGAAATGGGCTGAGTGCTGGACACCAAGTCAATACCGAAATCAATATCCATATCGGGTGGCATGCCCGGCAGGTCTACAGGAAACACATTCGTAATATCTCGCACCACCGAAACATAATCAATACTGAGAGCATTAAGCACTAACATCCCTCACAAAGGCCAAATAAGATAAACAAACCTTCCCAACCATTCGCTTGGCCTTCAAGTATGAAATCACTCTGCTAGGAACATAGTCTAGAGAACCTCTCCACTCAATCCTTGGCAACCCCGGCATCGCCATTGTCACGGTCTTAGCGTGACAATCCAGAATAGCATAACATAGAGAAAGCCAATCCATACCAAAGATCAAGTTGAAATCAACCATACTAAGCATCAAGAGATCAACTCTAGTCTCCAATACCCCAATAGTCACTACAAACGACCGATATACACGGTCCACAATACCACAATAGTCACTACAATAGTATCGCCCACTGGCATAGATACATGAATAGATGAAACTACGGACTCACGGGGCATATTCAGATAATGAGAAAAATACAAGGAGACATACGAATAAGTAGAACCAGGGTCAAATAATACAGAAGCATCCCTGTGGCATACTGAGACAATACCTATGATTACTGTGTCTGAAGCAATGACACCTGGTCTGGCAGAAAGAGCATAGAACCGGGCCTGGCTGCCACTTGATCGACCTCCCCCTCTAGGACGACCCTTGGCTACCTAAGCCCCACCCCGAGCTGGCTTTGTGGGGGGTGAAGTAACTGATGCTGAAGTCATAGTCTGACTCCTCTACTGAGCTGGACCTCCCAAGAATCAAGGACACTGCATCTTGATATGACCGAGCACCTCACACTCATAGCAACCCCGATATGACAATGGTGGTGGGAACTGAAAGGAGCCTTGAGCACTAGGATAACTTCTAGAAGGACCCGGCATGGATGAAGCGTGAACCGATGGAGCAGGAGACAAACTCTGAGCTGAAAGGCCACTGAGAGATGACTAACCCTAGTGAGAACTGTATGAACCATGGCTGGATGATGCACCATGGTGAACTGGATGAGCCGTCTGAGCATGCCTTAAAAGACAACCCCTACCGTGGTAAAACTTACCCCTAGAAGGAACACCGCTGAAACCACCTGACCCACGAGGCCTCTTGGATTCCCTCTCACCCCGATCCTAACTATAGACCATCTCTATCTGTTGAGCAATGTCAACCACCTCGTCAAAAGTAGCACCAGATACCCTGTCCCTAGTTATAAGCAATCGCAGCTAATATGTGAGGCCATCGATGAACCTCTTATTCCTCTCCCTATATGCGACCAACCAAACTGTGTGGTGAGTAAATTCCAAAAACCTCATCTCGTACTGCATCATAGACATGCCATCCTGACGAAGCTGCTCAAACTGTCTCCGCAGCTCCTCTCTACGAGACTGCGGCACGAACTTCTCCAAGAAGAGAACGGAGAACTCCTGCCATGTAAGTGGTGCTGCACAGACCGGCATACGCCTCTCATAAGCCTCCCACTATCTGAAGGCAGCCCCAATAAACTGAAAAGTAGTGAACGAGACCCTACGAGTCTCCAGAATAACTGTTGTACGAAGAATCCACTGACACTTATCCAAGAAACCCTAGGCATCGTCTAACTCAGCCCTGCTAAATGGTAGAGGCTGAAGCTTCCTAAATCTCTTGAGCCTCCTCTGCTCATCATTAGTTAAAATAGGGACCACCTGAGCTTATGCAGCTGCAACTGGTTGGGCTGGTAGTGACCCCGGTGTCTCGAGTCCCTGTATCACCTGCTCTGGTGTGCGGGCAGTGGGAGTTTGAGTACCTCCCCCGGCCTGAGAAGTGGCTGGTGCGGCCGGAAGAGAGACCTCCTGAGCAAGACTAGTGCACACAATCAGAATCTGAGCCAATGCCTCCTGAAGGCCTGGAATCACAATGGGCACAGCTGGTGCCTGGGCTGGCCCCATTGGCTCAGCTACATCTGGTACCTTCTCCTGAGCTGGAGCGACTGGTGGGTCTGCAGGTGTGGCTCTAGCTGCTGTACGAGCTACATCTCTACCCCTAACGCAGCCCCTACCGTGACCTCGGCCTCTCGTGGCCCTAGCTGGTGGTACTGGTGGCTATCCATCCTGCCCTGTAGCACGTGTCCTCACTATCTATGAGAGAATAGAATAACAGAAGTTTAGTTACCGGAATCAACAGATTCGCATGACAAGAGTACAAGAATGTGAAGTTTCCTAAGGGTTCGACAACCTGTCGAAGATAAGTACAGACGTCTTCGTACTGATTTGCAAGACTCTGCTAAGAATGCTCATGACTCGTGAGACCTATGTAACCTAGGCTCTGATACCAACTTGTCACGACCCAAATCCTAAACTATCGTGAACATAATTAACCTAGGCTCTAAATATCACACGTCTGGAAAATACTGTAAAAATTTGAAACTAAATACGATAAGCGGAAAGGATAGGGAAGGAGAAACAAGGTCTGCGAAGCACCGGGCAACTACCTTGAAATCTCCCAGAAGATCAATTGTGCGATGAAATCAACACCCACCGTGTCCGGAAACACCTGGATCTGTTACTTTATGTCAAGTTCAAGTAAAAAGGAATATAATAGCTTTTAGAAAACTTCAAGACAATGATATATGGAAACTTAGTGCAACAATAATGCAATCAAAAGCATTCTCTTAGAGGAACAATCACTCAGTCTTTTCCAATAGCTCAGAACTCGGCACTCGGCAATTGCACTCAGTAGGTACATGCACTCACTGGGGGTGTGTATAGACTCTAGAGGGGCTCCTTCAGTCCAAGCCCTATATCAAGCAAATCATGGCATAATAGATTAAACACGCAGCGGCGTGCAGCCCGATCCAACCTGATCCACAAATATACAACCCTAAGGCTCATTGCGGTGTGCAACCCGATCCACATATATACATATATCGCTCACAACTCGGCACTTAGGCCTTAACTTAGTCACCAACCTCTCCAGTCTCTCGGGCTCTCAGAACTCATGAAAATCAGTCCAACAGAAATGATGTAATGTATCAACAAGGAAGAAAAGAGACTGAGATATGTACACAAGTAAAAATGTGACTGAGTATAAGACAGAAATTAGGAAATAATTCAATAAGTACACGACCTCTGTGGGTCCCTACAGTACCAACACATAGCCTAAAATAATTTCTAATATGATTTACAGTCAAATTTCTATAACACATGGAGAGCATACAGCTAACAGCAGGTTATTCAACTTCACAGTTCTACGGAATTGGAATGGACAAAGTTATAATTGATACGGTGCACGCCAACACACCTGTCACCTAGCATGTGCGTCACCTCCAAACCAGTCACAAGACACAATATTATTGTTTGAACTTATTTATTATTGTTACTTACCTCAATCTGAGCAAATCTCTACTCCAACACACCTTTGCCTCGCAAATCGGCCACGAAATGTCCCGAATCTAGCGACAAACAGTACGATACAATAAACACGGGCTAAATGAACCAATTCCACAAGAAAATATGAAGTTATTAATGAAAACTCAAAAATCGACTCAAACCCGGCCCTTAGGCCCACATCTCGGAATCTGACAAAAATTACAAAACTCGAAAGCCCATTCAACCATGAGTCTAACAATACCAAATTTATCAAAATCCGACACCAAATCGTCACCCAAATCCCCCAAATTAATTCTCCGAATCTCTAGCCTCAAACCCCCAAATTTTACCTCAAAACCACACAATCTAGGTGGGAAAGTCAATGGGGAACCAATATTATTGAATAAAAATGAGCACAAGAGGCTTACCTCACGAATCCTCTCGAAAACCCTCACAAAAATCACCTTAGACCAAACTTGAAATGTTACAAGTGGTGAAAAGAACTCTCGATTATAAGACACTGCCCAGGCTTATCGCACTAGTGGCCAAATATCTTCACATGCGGAACCGCTTTTGCGGTAAAATCCTACGCTTCTGCGGAAAACAATTAAATCCTTTAGGCTCGCATTTGCGCTCCAAGTTCCGCACCAACGGAGGCGCTTCTATGGCCTTCTTTGCGCTTATATGGAATTTGACCACTCTCACAACTTCGCATATGCGGAGCCTTGCTAGCACTTGCGGGCTCGTAGATGCGGTTACAACCTCGCACATGCGCCCTGCCTAGGCCAGCCGATCTCCGCACCTACGCGAATCCAGTCGTATCTGCAGCATCGTACCTGCGGCCAATCCCTCGTATGTGCGATCAGACCCGAAGAGCTCCTGCTTTAGCAATGCACTAACTTCCTATTTTGATCCACTAACCATCCGAAATCAAACCGAGGCCCCCGAGACCTCAACCAAATACACTAACATGTCCTTAAACACGTACAAATCTAGTTGAGCCCTGAAATAAGATCAAACAACATCAAAAACAGGAATCACGCATAGATTCAAGCCTAATGAACTTCGAACTCAGATTTCTACTAACAGTGCCGAAGCCTATCAAATCACGTCCGATTGACATCACGAACTTACTCCAAGGTTTTCACACAAGTCACTAATGACATCACGAACTTACTCCAACTTCCGGAATTCCAATCCGACCCCGATATCATAAAGTTCACTCCCGGTCAAACTTTCCAAATTTCCAACTTTATTTATTTCAAGCCTAACTCCACTACGGACCTCCAAATCACGATTCGGACACGCTCCTAAGTCCGAAATCACCTAACGGGGCTAATTGAACCATCAAAACTCCATTTCGGAGTTGTTTGCACATAAGTCAATATTCGGTCAACCATTTCAACTTAAACTTCCAACCTTGAGATTAAGTGGCTCAATTCATTTTAAAATCTCTTCGGACCCAAACCGGCTAACCGGGTATGTCATATTACATCTGTAAAGCACAAAATTAGCAGAAAATGGGAGAATTAGGCTATAACTCTCAAAATGATGGGTCGGATCATTACATTAGACTACTTAGGTCTAAACATGTAAACTACCAAATTATTTCTTAAATATCATACCAAGTTGGTATTTAATTCCTTCTTTTGAAATAGTCATAAAATTATAGATTATAAAGGAGCGATGATCTAATGCAGATAGTATAAAATTTGATAAACAAGATAAAGTGAGTGTTCATATATTCTGAGTTCATCTCTTATCTCTATTTAAATGAAGTAAGTTAACATAAAGAAATTATAACATCGAGATAAAGCGTCATGACCAAAACCTAACCCGTCGTGATGGCACCTACCGTGGTAATAGGCAAGCCGAAGTTTGCCAAAATACTGCCAGCATTTAACAGAAAATAAAGTAAGAACTTCATATAAATGGAGTTTTCATAAAAAAGGGTAAAACCCAAACATAAGTGCGGAAAATAACTCCCAAATCAGGGTGTCACCAAGCTCATGAGAATCTTTACAACCAGTCTAGAAAGAAATGTCTACGAGAGTCTTTGTCAAAGTACAAATAAAGAAAGATAAGGAAGGAGAAGCAAGAACTGCGAATGCCAGGCAGCTACATCGATATCTCTAATGGTCAGCTATATGAAATATCAACACCCTCCACGTCCCGAAACTCCTAGATCTGAACACGAAGTGTAGGGTGTAGCATGAGTGCAACCAACTCAATAAGTAATGATAATAAATAAGGAACTGAAAGATAGTGACCAACTACACATTTATAGTTCATTTTCAGTAATCTCAGCAAGAAAGTAGGCATGCTTTTAAATCCGGTAATTTAAGTCAAATCAGTTTATATATTGCCAAGTTTAAGTAAAAACCGGATACAATATCTTTCAGAAATTTCAGAACTGTGACATATAGCAGCTAAGTGCAACAACAATGAAAGCAAATACGGCCTCTCATGGCAACAGTCACTCAATCTTTCTCAATAGCTCAATCACTCGCTCTCAGCCCTCAACACTCACACTCAATAGGTACATGCGCTAACTGCGGGTGTACGGACTACGGAGGGGCTCCTTCATCCCTAACGCTATGTCGCTGTAGCGTGCAACCCGATCCATTATATATAAATAGTCATAAGGCTCGTTGCGGCGTGCAACCCGGGCCATATACATATAGCCCTCAGGCTCGTTGCGGCATGCAACTCGATCCATATACATACATATAGCTCACAGCTTGGCACTCAGGCCCTAACTCAGTTACCAATCTCTCCGATCTCTCGGGCTCTTGGAAATCATAAAAATCAGCCGAAAACAGAGATGATATAATGTACCAACAAGAAACAAGAAGAGACTGAGGTATGATACATACGCAAGTAAAATCGTGACCGAGTACAAGATAGCAATTAGCAAATAATTCAACAAGTATGCGACCTCTTCGGGTCCAACAACGTCATCACATAACGTAAGCCTGATTTCTAGCATGATTTGCAGTCAATTTTCTATACCACAAGGAGAGCATATAGCTAACAACAAGTTATTCAACTTTACAGTTCCACAAAATAGGCCAACTCCCAATTCCTACGATGCACGCCCACACGCCCGTTTTCTAGCATGTGCGTCACCTCCAAACCAATCACATAACGCATAATCCGGGGTTTCATACCCTTAGGACCAGATTTAAAATTGTTACTTACCTCAATCCGAGGAAAACTCTACTCCAAAATGCCTTCGCCTTGAGAGTCGGACTGCAAATGTCCTGAATCTAGCCACAAACAATACAATACAATCAATACGGGCTAAATGTATCAATTCCCTAAGAAAAGTATGAAATTACAAGCCAAAATCCGAAATTGGCAAAAAGCCGGCCCCTGGGCTTGCGTCTCGAAATCCAACAAAGTCACAAAAATCGAAAGCCCATTCACTCACACGAGTCTAACCATTCAAAATTAATCAAAATTCGAAATCAAATGATCATTCAAATCCCCAAAATTCACTCTCCAAATCCTAGCCTCAAACCCCAAAATTTCACCTCAAAAACACACCAATTAGGTGGAAAAATCAGTGGGGAAATATAATTATTGAAGAAAAATTAACACAAGGAGCTTATCTCAAGAATCCCCTTGAAAATCCTCTAAAAAACTTCCAAAATTCGAGCTCAAAATGATAGAAATGGTGAAAAATCTCGGAATCCTCGTATTTACATGATCTACCCAGGCCTTCGGCACCTGCGGCCACAAATCCTGCTCATGCGGGCTCACTTCTGCGAGGAAAATCCGCTTCTGCGGAAACCACTAACCCCAACTGCCTCCGCTCATGCAACCATCGGTAAGTCATATAATAGCTGTAGAGTACAAAAAGGAGCAAAAAATGGGGAACTAGGGCTACAACTCTCGACACGACCGGTCGGGTCGTTACATAAAGAGAAGATACGCTTGCGTGACTGATTGGGTTTTTTTTTTCTTTTTGTATAAATTGTACTTTTGTGAAGAAGATGCTACGTACTTTATAAAATTGGATGTCTTTCAAAATCCCAATTATATAAAATGAAACTCCTAATTAAGTTATATGCAAGTGTAAAACATTATTTATACCATCCTCATAAGATTATTATAAATAATTTTTTGCGACAATAATTAATAGATGACCTGATACCTTATAAAAATGATAATTAACCGCTATTACAATTAACATAAAGGGCAGTCTGGTGTACTAAGCTCCTATTATGCGCAGGGTCCGGGAAAGGGCCGGACCATAAGGGTCTATTGTACACAGCCTTATCCTGCATTTCGGCAAGAGGCTATTTCCACGGGTCCAACCCGTGACCTCCTTGTCACATGGCAGCAACTTTATTAGTTACGTCAATTTTTCATTAATATATAATGCAAAAACTTTATATTGTTATTCTGTTCTCCGTTTTTTATTTTGGAAGCTTCATTTGAATTAATTTTCATTTAGTGATCGACTCTATAAGTGATCTATCAGTTGTACTATAACTCTTCCATCACATTCCTTGTTCTATTATATAAAGGTGTATATTATTGGTTGTGACTGAATAAAAGGTGACAGAAATCAAATACAGTACTATGCGATGTTACGTACTTTAATTGCACTTGCCTACCATTCTGAAAACTTTAGAATTCCTACAATTAGATCATTTTTTCCGAATAATACCTAATTATGCCAAATTATCGTCCTAATTAATACTTATCAACACAAAAGTAGCAGCTACAGTAACAACAACAACAACAACAACAACAACAATAAAAAACCTAGTGGAGTTCCACAACTAAGGTTCGAGAAGGGTAGTGTGTACGCGGACTTTACCCCTACTTTTAGGCGGTAAAGAGACTGTTTCCGGTCAAGGGCGGCACAAGTATATGCGGAGCCTAAAGCCAGAGTTTAATATGAGGCCTAATTTTGTTTTAAATAAGTTATAAGATATATTTTTATTTAAAGTCTATTCTTCTAGCTTTTTTGAGATACAAAGTTATTAATAATCTTTTTTTATAATTGATTTTCTCTAACAATTCCGATTGATAATATAGCCAACTCATTTAATTATTCTTGAAATATTGTTGATATAAGATAAGATTTTATTGAGCAATGAAAGTATAGAATTATTGGAAGCTTAAATTTCTTATAGAAAGAAGGCGCGTAAGAATATTAAAGAGAAAGACAGAAAATATGTAGGAGTTTATGAAATATGAAGAGATTGAAAAAAAAAAAAGATTGACTTAAACAAATTTTAAGTCTCTACTTCGCTTGATTCTCATGCCAGTGGACTTCATGCTATGTTTTCTGCCTTATTAGCTTGATTTATGTGATGACCCGATAGGTCATCTAGAGTTTTAGAACTTAATTCAGTGTTCTGAAGCCTCAAATATCTCATTTTAACCTTCCTCGATTTGTGTGCACAGTCTAGGTTTTTTTCCGAAAAGCTTTTATGTTAAAAACTGATAAAATATATAATTTTGCCTGTAAATTTCATTTGAGTTGACTTCTGTCAACGTTTTAACAAACGGACCCCGATTCATATTTTGACAGTCCTGAAGGCTCCGTATCGTGATTTAGGACATGGACGTATGCCCGGAATCGAATTCGGAAGTCCCTAGCTCGAGTTATCGGATTTTGTTGAATTTTGAAAGTTTAAAGGCTTAATGAATTTAAAAGTTTAACCAATATTTGACTTTATTGATATCGGGTCCGTATTTTGATTTCGGAATCCGGTGTAGGTCCATTACTATATTTGTGACTTGCTTGTCTAATTTGGTAAGAAACGGAGTTGGTTTGACGTGATTCAGACGCTCGGTTGTTAAAATAGAAGTTCATGGGTTTTCTTGAAAATTTTATTTCATTTGCTGTCCAATTCATAAATGTAGGTGTTATTTTAGCGATTTGATCGTGCGAGGAAGTTCGTATAATGCTTTCGGACTTGTCTGCATCTTTGGTTTAGAGCCCCGAGGGCTCGGGTGAGTTTCGGATAGGCAATGGAATAAATTTTGGACTTAGGAAAGTGCTGGTGTGCTTATGTTCTGGTGTAGGTCTCTGACCTCGCAATTCCGTGTCAGGCTTTGCATTTGCGACCCCAGTTAGGTTATCATTTGCAAGCAACTCCTTGCATTTGCGAAGAGTAGATGGGGAACCTCATGTTCGCATTTGCAAACCAAACTTCGCTTTTGCGAAAAGCGAAGTGGGACTGGGGGAGGCTTGGTCGCATTTGCAATCATTTTGGTTGCATTTGCGATCATTTTGGTCGCAATTGCAAACCAATATTCGCATTTGCAAACAAATCATCGCAAATGCGATGACAGCAGAGATGCTGAGACTTCGCGTTTGCGAAGATTTTCTCGCATTTGCGACGCAATTGCGATATCTGCAACTGGTCTAATAGCTGAAAAACGGGATGTTCTCTCATTCTTCAAGTTTTCAGAACAAGAAAACCCTAGAGGCAATTTTCCCTAGAACCCTTCTTCCCCAATCCATGGTAAGTGATTCTAACCTCTTTTATTTCAATCTATCATTACATTTCATAAGATTTCAACCTAAAATCTAGTGTTTTCATGGTGGAAATTGGGGGTTTGGGTAGAATTAGGAATTTTTGTAAAATGGAGATTTAGACCTCAAATTGAGGTCGTATTTCAAAATAAATTACATAATCGGGCTCGGGGTTAAATGGGTAATCGGGTTTTGGTCCAAATTTCGGGTTTGGACCAGGCTGGCCCTTGAGTTGATTTTTGTTGACTTTTTCGATAATGATCTAAATTGAATCTTTTGCAATCGTGGGTAGTTACTAAGGCTTAATTTTAACCGTTTGGTTGGTAATTTGCTAGATTTTGTTGGTTCAGAGGCTTGTTTGAAAGGCAAAGTTATGGTTGAGCTTTAAACTGATCCTCGGACTGAGGTAGGTGACGTGGTTAACCTTGACTTGAGGGATTAGGATTTGTTTGCCTATTTGCTACATGTTTAGGTGTTGGGTACAACGTATATGTGAGGTGACAAGTACTTATGCGTTGTTGTTGGGTTAAAGCATGCGGGTTGGACTTCTTCATTATAATTTTATTTCTTACTTTGATAATGTTATCCATGCTTAGACTAGTTACTTATTAAATTGATCGTTCTTTCCGCGTTTATGGGCTTTCTGTGATAATTGAGTATTGTTTCTAAAGTTGAAGTTGGTACTTTGGAACCATTGTTGACGTAAGGCTTGTTCTTGTTGATTCTATCTCCCTGTTGTTATATGTTCTTTTTTATACGGTAAGGGAGACTGTTAATTCACGAAGGTGATGCCGTGCTGTATTTGAGTGTTAATGAACGAAGGGTGATGCCGTGCCATATTGTGAGAGTGAATGCACGAAGGATGATGACGTGCCATATTTTGAGAGTTAATGCACGAAGGGTGATGTCGTGTCGTGTCTATTGATTTATGATAAAAGCGAGAGTAAAAGCACAAAGGGTCATGTCATGCTGTATTGCTGTTTCACTGTAAGGTTGAGAGTAAAAGCACATAGGGTGATGCCATGCAGTTTTATTCATTATTTTTATCCGTTTTACTGGTTAAAGGTATATTTATTGTTCTGGCTATCATTTCCCACTGTATATTATTGTATCTTGTACCCCTTTAGCATTTCTCCTCCCAACAGTACATGTTTAGCCTTTATTTGTTGTTACCTTGTGCATATATTGTTATTTGCACAGGTTATTTATGTGGGTGCCTTGTCATATCCTCCTCACTACTTCGTCGAGGTTAGACTCGACACTTATAGAGTACATGGGGTTGGTTTTACTCATACAAGTGCAGACTTTGGTACTGGCCCCAGTTGTTCGTAAGACGTAGCAGCTTGGATTTGCTCATTGGAGACTCGAGGTAGTTCTAATGGCGTTCGCGGACCTTGAAGTCCTCTTGTATTTCCCCTATTTTACTGTTCTTTTCGTTCAAGATAGTTGTGTTTATTTTAGACCCTATTTGTAGAGATTCTAGAAGCTCGTGAATTGTGACTCCAGATCCTAATTGTATTAGATATTATGGGCTTTTATGTTATTCCACACATAGTTTCAGCTTCTATTTGGCAAAATTGACTTTACTTATTGAAATTGAATAAAAATTAACTTAAAGGTTCTCTAACGTTGGCTTGCCTAGCAAGTGAAATGTTAGGCGCCATCACTGTCCCAAAAGTGAGAATTTTGGGTCGTGACAAGTTGGTATCAGAGCACTAGGTTGCCTAGGTCTCCTGAGTCACGTGCAGGCTTAATAGAGTCTGGAGGATCGGTACGGAGACGTCTGTGCTTATCTTCCAGAGGCTATAAAGTATAGGAACAATTTTCACTTCTATACTTCTCTGTCGTGCAATTTTATTCTCTCACTACTAATTGAACTCTTCTACTCATGTTCTCTCGTAGATGGCGAGAACATGTACTGCATCTTCAGCTGGACAACAGCTGGAGCCCCCAATGGAAGCTCCTACGAGAGGCAAAGGACGAGGCCAAGGTCGAACTAGAGGCCAAGGCAGGGGCAGAGCTCAGCCTAGAGCTCGAGGAGCAGCACCAGCAGTGGAGCCTCAAGTGGAGTTTGATGAGAAGGTTCCAGCCCAGACTGTGTCAGTTGGACCAGCTCAGATCCCGGAGGGGTTCATTGCCACCCTCAATCTTCAGGATGCTCTAGTCTATTTAGTGGGCTTTATGGAGAGTGTGGCTCATGCCGGTACATTCCCTATGGCACCAGCCATCTATCAGGCTGGGAGAGGAGCAAAGACTCCCGCTACTCACACTCCGAAGAAGACGGCTTCCCAGTGTGAGACTCCAGCAGCCCAGCCAGTTAGGGTAGTTCAGCTGGTTGTTGCGATATAGACCGGTGATGGGCCAGCCATGTCTTCTGAGGAATTATTAATATTGGATAAGTTTACCAAGCTCTTTCCAGTTCACTTCAGTTGTGCACCTTCTAAGGACCCACATGATTATCTTAACCTCCTCCATGAGGTGTTGCAGAACATGGGGATAGTTGAGACCAATGGGGTCAATTTTGTTGTGTTTCAGATGATGGGTTTCGCCAAGAGATGGTGGAAGGATTTTGTATCAACCAGACCAGATGGGTCGCCTAGTCTTACCAGGGACCAGTTCTCTCAGATATTTCTCGAGAAGTTCCTTCCTGTCATACTGAGAGAGGATTATAGAAGGCAGTTTGAGCGTCTCTAGAAGGGCAGTATATATGTCACTCAGTATGAGACCCGTTTTGTACATCTTGCCCATCATGCTATTCTTATGCTAAGAGGCCTCGTCATTTCGGTGGGTTCACTGGTGCCTCGTCTGGAGGCAGGGGTACTTTTGGTAGAGGCCATCCTCCCAGGCCATCTCATTCAGCACTCCAGGCATCCCAAAGTGCTTCAGGTGATCATGGCCCTCGTATGTCTTATTCTAACCAGCTAGACTACAGTGCACCCCTAGCTCCTATAAGTGCACCTCCGCTCCAGAGTTTTTAGGGTGGTTTCTCAGGTTGACAGGGTCAGTTTGGGTCAGTAGTCACAGCAGCCGAGGTCATGTTATTCTTGTGGTGATCCGAGGCACATTGCTAGATTTTCCCTTGGGCATCGAGCAGCTCACAACATCAAGGTTCTCGTGCCATGGTCCCGGCACCGGGTGCTTCACTGCCCACTCAGCCAGACGTAGGGGTTAGGCAGCTAGAGGTGGAGGTCAGTCCACTAGAGGTGGAGGTCAGGCTGCTAGAGGTGGAGGCCATCCTGCTAGGGCCCGTCCTAAAGATGTAGTTCAAAGTGGAGGGGCCCGGCCCCGATTCTATGCTTTCCCAGCCAGGCCTGAGGTTAAGCCATCTAACGCTATTATCACAGGTATTGTTTCAGTTTGCCGTAGAGATGCTTCAGTTCTATTTCATCCGGGCTCCACTTATTCCTATGTGCCATCCTATTTTGCTTCATATTTGGTTGTGCCTCGTGATTCTCTGAGTGCTCTAGTGTATGTGTCCACACCTGTGGGAGATTCTATTGTTGTAAATCGTATTTATCGTTCGTGTATGGTTACCATTGAGAGTCTTGAGACTAGTG
Organism: Nicotiana attenuata; assembly: GCF_001879085.1. Lineage (NCBI taxonomy): Eukaryota > Viridiplantae > Streptophyta > Magnoliopsida > Solanales > Solanaceae > Nicotiana > Nicotiana attenuata. Next base: position 331,979 of record NW_017671165.1, read on the forward strand.
TAGATCTTCTACTTCTTGATATGGCAGACTTCGATGTTATCTTGGGTATGGATTTTCTGTCACCTTATCACACTATATTAGATTGTCACGCTAAGAGGATGACCTTAGCTTTGCCGCGGTTGCCTCGATTAGAGTATAGAGGGACTCATGGCCATTCTACCAGTAGGGTTATCTCTTATGTGAAGGCTCGGCATATGGTTGCGAAAGGGTGTCTAGCTTATTTAGATTTCCGCGATTCTAGTGCGGAGCTTCCTTCCATGGATTCAATACCAGTTGTTCGTGAGTTTCCAGAGGTGTTTCTTGCAGAACTGCCGGGGATGCGACCCGACAGGGACATTGATTTCTGCATCGATTTGGCTCCGGGCATTCAGCCCATTTCTATTCTGTCGTACCGTATGGCCCCGCCATGGTTATAAGAATTGAAGTAGCAATTGCAAGATTTGCTTGATAAGAGCTTCATTAGACCTAGTGTCTCGCCCTGGGGTGCGCCCGTGTTTTTTGTGAAGAAGATAGATGAATCGATGAGGATGTGCATACATTACAGGCAATTGAACAAAGTCACCATCACGAACAAGTATCCATTGCCGAGGATTGATGACTTATTTTATTAGCTTCAGGGTTCCAAGGTGTTTTCAAAGATTGATTTGAGGTATGGCTACCATCAGTTGAGGATTAGGGCATTTGGTGCCCGTATGATAGTTTTTCGGAATAGATATGGTCATTATGAGTTTCTAGTGATTTCATTTGGGTTGACAAATGCCCCAACACCATTTATGGATTTGATGAACCTGGTGTTCAACCCCTATCTGGATTCCTTTATGATTGTGTTTATTGATGATACCCTGATTTACTCCCGCAGTCGAGAAGAGCATGAGCAGTATCTTCGGATCATACTTCAGACTCTGAGAGACAGCCAGTTATATGCTAATTTTTCAAAATGCGAGTTTGGTTGGACTCAATCGCTTTCTTGGGGCACGTTGTATCAGCAGAGGGCATTCAAGTGGATCCTAAGAAGATTGAGGCAGTTCAGAACTGTCCTATGCCTACTTTTGCTATAGAGATCCGGAGTTTCTTGGGTTTGGCGGGTTATTACTGTCGGTTCGTGGAGGGGTTTTCATCTATAGCAGCCCCGTTGACCTAGAAGGGTGCCCCATTCAGATGGTCAGACGAGTGTGAGGCGAGCTTTCAGAAGCTCAAGACTGTTTTGACTACAACGTCATTGTTGGTGTTGCCCACAGGTTCAAGATCTTATACGGTATATTATGATGCATCTCGTATTGGACTTGGTGTGGCATTGATGTAGGATGGCAGGGTGATTGCATATGCATCTCGGCAGTTGAAGATTCCTGAGAAGAGTTACCTTGTTCATGATTTAGAGTTGGCAGCCATCGTTCATGCGCTGAAGATTTTGAGACACTATCTTTACGGCGTGTCGTGTGAGGTATTCGCGGATCATCGGAGCTTGCAGTATTTGTTCAAACAAAAGGATCTCAATTTGAGACAGAGGAGGTGGTTGGAGCTATTGAAAGGCAATGACATCACCATCATGTATCATCCCGGGAAGGCCAATATAGTGGTCAATGCCTTAAGTAGAAAGTCAATGCATATGGGCAGCCTTGCGTACATTCCAGTCGGGAGAGACCACTTGCATTAGATGTTCAGGCCTTGGCCAATCAGTTCGTGAGGTTGGATTTTTCTGAGCCCAATCGTGTTCTAGCTTGTACAGTCGCTCGGTCATCCTTGTTTGAGCGCATCAGGGAGAGGCAGTATGATGACCCTCATTTGCTTGACCTTAAAGACACAGTGCAACACGGTGATGCCAAGAAGGTTACTGTTGGAGATGATGGACTTGTGAGGATACAAGGTTGTGTGTGTGTGTTTGATGTGGATGGACTTCGTGAGTTGATTCTTGAGGAGGCCCATAGTTCCCGATATTCTATTCATCCGGGTGCTGCCAAGATGTAACAGGACTTGCGACATCATTATTGGTGGAGGAAGATGAAGAAGGATATTGTTGCATATGCAGCTCGGTGTCTAAATTGTTAGCAAGTAAAGTATGAGCATCAGAGACTTGGTGGTTTACTTCAGAAGTTAGAGATTCTTGATTGGAAGTGGGAGCGTATCACTATAGATTTTGTTGTTGGACTCCCATGGACTCGGAGGAAATTCAATGCAGTATGGGTTATTGTGGGCGGGCCGACCAAGTCAGCCATTTCATTCCTCTGACAGTTACCTATTCTTCAGAGCGGTTGGCTGAGATCTACATCTGCGAGATCTTCGTATTCAGCGTGAGATCTACATCCACATGATTGTTCGCATTTCCGGAGGGAAGTACAGCGTGAGTTGGGCATGGAGGTTGAGTTGAGCACAATATTTCATCCTCAGACGGACGGACGGACAGTTCGAGTGCACTATTGAAATATTAGAGGATATGCTCTGCGCTTGTGTTATAGACTTCGGAGGTTCTTGGGATCAGTTCTTGCCACTTGCGGAGTTTTCCTACAACAACAGCTACTAGTCAAGCATTCAGATGGCTCCCCATGAGGCATTATACGGGAGGTGGTGTCGTTCACCATTTGGATGGTTCGAGCTGGGGGAGGCTCAGTTGTTGGGTACAGGATGCCTTGGATAAGGTCAAGATTATTCAGGATCGACTTCGCACAACTCATTCCAGACAGAAGAATTATGCTGATCGTAGAGTTCGTGATGTTGCATTCATGGTCGAAGAGAGGGTATTGCTCCAGGTTTCACTCAAGAAGGGTGTGATGATGCTCGAAAAGAAGGCAAGTTGAGCCCTAGGTATATCGGACTTTTTGAGATTCTTCAGAGAGTGTGTAAGGTGGCTTACAAGCTCACATTTCCACCTAGTTTATCAGCAGTTCATCCGATGTTCCATGTATCCATGCTCTGGAAGTATCGCGATTCGTCCTATGTGTTAGATTTCAGCTCTGTCTAGTTGGACAATGATTTGACTTATGAGGAGGAGCTAGTGGCTATTCTAGCTAGGCAAGTTCGTCAGTTAAGGTCAAAGAGTTATCCTTCAGTTCGAGTGCAGTGGAGTGGTCAGCCCTTCGAGGCAGCTACTTGGGAGTCCGAGCCGGACATGCGGAGTAGATATCCACACGTTTTAACCAGTCCAGGTACTTTTCTATGTACGTTCGAGGACGAACGGTTGTTTTAGAGGTGGTGAATGTAGATGACCTGTCATCTAGAGTTAGAACCTAATTAAGTGTTCCGAAGCCTCAAATATCTCATTTTAGCCTTCCCCGATTTGCGTGCACAGTCCGGGTAATTTTCGAAAAACTTTTATGTTAAAAATTGATAAAATATTAAATTTTGCCTTAAAAATTCATCAGAGTTGACTTCGATCAATGTTTTGAGCAAACAGACCCAGATTCAAGTTTTGACAGTCCCTGAGGGTCTGTATCGTGATTTGGGGCTTGGACGTATGCCCGGAATCAAATTTCGAAATCCCTAGCTCGAGTTATCACATTTTGTTGAAATTTTAAAGTTAAAAGGCTTAATGAATCTAAAAGTTTGACCAATATTTGACTTTATTGATATCGGGTCCGTATTTTGTTTCCGGAACCCGCTGTAGGTCTATTACTATATTTTTGACTTGCTTGTCGAATTTGGTGAGAAACAGAGTTGGTATGACGTGATTTGGACGTCCAGTTGTTAAAATAGAAGTTCATGAGTTTTCTTGAAAATTTCATTTGATTTGGTGTCTAATTTGTACTTCTAGGTGTTATTTTGGCGATTTGATAGCGCGAGCAAGTTTGTATGATGTTTTTGGACTTGTGTGCATGTTTGGTTTAGAGCCCCGAGGGATTGGGTGAGTTTAGGATAGAGTACTGAGCGAATTTTGGACTTAGGAAAGTGCTGGTGTGCTTCAGTTCTGGTGCATGCCTCAGACCTCGCAATTGCAAGGTCAGGCTTTGTATTTGCGACACCTGTTAGGCTCGCATTTGCGAGCAACTCCTCGCATTTGCGAAGAGTAGCTGGGGCACCTCAGGTTCGCATTTGCGAACCAGAATTCGTTTTTGCGAAGTGGGACTGGGGGAGGCTTGGTCGCAATTGCATTTGCGATCATTTTGGTCGCAATTGCAAAAGATCAATGTTCGCATTTGCGAACAAATCATCGCAAACGATGATAGTAGAGATGCAGAGACTTCACATTTGCGAAGATTTTTTTGCATTTGCGTCGCAATTGCGACATATGCAACTAGTCCAATAGCTGAAAACGGGATTTACTCTCATTCTTCAAATTTTCAAAACAAGAAAACCTTAGAGGCAATTTTCCCAAGAATCCTTCTTCCCTAATCCCTATGTAAGTTATTCTAACCTATTTTCTTTCAATCTTTCATTACATTTCATAAGATTTCATCCTTAAATCTAGTGTTTTCATGGTGGAAATTGGGGGTTTGGGTAGAATTAGGAATTTTTCTAAAATGGAGATTTTGACCTCAAATTGAGGTCGGATTTTAAAATAAATTACATAACCGGGTTCGGGGTTTAATAGGTAATCAGGTTTTGATCCGAATTTTGGGTTTGTACCAAGCAAGCCTGGGAGTTGACTTTTGTTGACTTTTTCATTAATGAACTAAATTGAATCTTTTGCAATCGTGGGTAGTTACTAAGGCTTAATTTGAATTGTTTGGTTGGTAATTTGCTATATTTTGCTGGTTCGGAGGCTTGTTTGAAAGGCAAAGCTGTGGTTGAGCTTTGAGTTGATCTTTGGAGTGAGGTTGGTGTCGTGGTTAACCTTGACTTGAGGGATTAGGATTTGTTTGCCTATTTGCTACATGTTTAGGTGTTGGGTACAATGTATATGTGAGGTGACTAGTACTTATGCGTTGTTGCTGGGTTAAAGCATGCGGGTGAGACTTGTTCCTTGTAATTTATTTCTTACATTGATCATGTTATCCATGCTTAGACTAGTTACTTATTAAATTGATCGTTCTTTCTGCGTTTATGTGCTTTTTGTTATAATTGAGTATTGTTTCTAAAATTGAGGTTGGTATTGTGGAACCATTATTGACGTAAGGCTTGTTCTTGTTGATTCTTTCTCCATGTTGTTATATGTTCATTGTTATATGGTAAGGGAGAGTGTTAATGCACGAAGGGTGATGCCATGCCGTAGTTGAGTGTTAATGCACGAAGGGTGATGTCGTACCATATTGTGAGAGTGAATGCACGAAGGGTGATGTCGTGCCATAATTTGAGAGTTAATACACGAAGGGTTATGCCGTTTGGTATCTATTTATTTATGATGAAAGCGTTAGTAAAAGCATGAAGGGTGATGTCGTGTCGTATTACTGTTTCATTGTGAGGTTGAGAGTAAAAGCACGAAAGGTGATGCCATGCAGTTTTATTCATTGTGTTTATCGATTTACTGGTTAAAGGCATATTGACTATTCTGGTTATCATTTCATGTTGTATTTTATTGTATCTTGTACCCCTTTAGCATGTCCCCTCCCAACAGTACATGTTTAGCCTTTATTTGTTGTTAACTTGTGCGTATATTGTTATCTGCACATGTTATTTACGTTGTGTCTTGTCATAGCCTCGTCACGACTTCATCGAGGTTAGACTCGACACTTACGGAGTACATGGGGTCGGTTGTACTCATACTACACTCTGCACTTCTTGTGCAGCCTTTGGTACTGGCCTCTATTTTACTGTTCTTTTCGGTCAAGACATTTGTATTTATTTCAGACCCTCTTACTAGAGATTTTAGAAGCTCATGAATTGTGACTCCAGATTCGGATTGTATTAGATATTATGGGCTTTTATGTTATTCCGCACTCAGTTTGAGCTTCTATTTGGCTTAATTGACTTTACGTATTGATATTGAATAAAAATTGACTTAAATATTCTCTAACATTGGCTTGCCTAACAATTGAAATGTTAGGTGCCATCACTGTCCCGAAGGTGGAAAATTCGGGTTGTGACAATTTCATAAGTGAGCATGAAGTTGGAATTGAATGGATAGTGAGAAAAAATGCCTTTCGTGATTCAAGTAGTAAGCTCGAGGTCATGATTGAGAAAGAAATCTTCCAAGTGCAGCTGTAGCTGAATCTATTATGGGGTAGGCTCTTTGGATAGATTGACTTAAGGCGATGAAGGCCTACATATTTCAAATCGGAGAGTAAATTTTTTACACGTTATTTAATGAAGGAGTAAGAAGTAAAAAATTGAAACATTGGAAAAATTATTCATCTACTCTTTTTTTTTTTGAAGGGAAAGGATACTTATATTAATAATAACAAACAGTAGCATGTACTAGGGTACGAGACCCATAGTAGTTCCAGTAGTACATACTTGTGCAATGCCATTTAGGGCATTGTCATTTCCTAGTAATGCTAGATTGCCACATGCATTCATACTACATAACCTAACATTGATAAAACCTTCCTGATCGTTACAATATACATCCATTGCAAAGGTAGGTGGTGATACAAAATAAAGAGATTTATTATAACTAGGGTACTTTAGAGCTTCCTTTGCCATCTTGTGTGCTACCATGTTTTCTTCACGGATGTTGTGCTTCATTATGATCTCCCCCTGCTACACTGCATTCTCCATTAACCACCTGCATTCATGAATTAAAGCACTGTAAGTAGGATAATCTTCTTCAAGAAATCGAATCACCTCTGTGGCATCTGTTTCTAGTTCACATGGGACGATATTCTCCTTCATAATCGTTTGAAGTGCATTCCGTAGTGCTAAGAGTTCAGCCTAGATAGGAGATATTGTTGGACACTTGTCGTAGTATCCCAATATCCATTCTCCTTTGTTGTTACGTATTATTCTACTGATTCCTCCATGTAGACGGCTATTGTTGAAGGCTCCATCAAAGTTGAACTTGTACCAGTTCCTTGGAGGGGGTGCCATTTTACCTTTACATTAATTGGAATATTACTAGTAGTGGGCTTGGATGTGAACAAGTGATATTCTAGTGCTTGCCAAAAGACCTTTGTTGTGTTAATAGAATGATTGGTGTTGTTCACATTATTATCATTTCTGTTCCTCCAAATTTCCCAAATTGCAAATGGAAAAACTTCTTCCCATGTGATGAGATTTGTTGGTATTTGAGGTGTTTTTTTACGTAAGAAGTCGACCCAATGCTCGTTACTCACTTGGTTATGTAAAGACACCCCTATTGTTTTCCAAAACACTTGTGCCACCTAGCATTCCCAAAAATGTGAAGCATGGATTCATTCCTATTTTTGCAAATTGGACAGTTTGTGTCTATGTTGATACAAATTTTTCCTTGGTATTCCCTAGCAGGTAGACGCGAGTGGTAACATTTCCACAGGAAAAAATGGATTTTCTTTGGACATTTTATGTCCCATATCCAATTAAAGGTTCTACTAGGTTGAGATTGTGTGTCTATTAATTTGTAACATGAAGAAGTTGTGAATATCACACTAGGATTCATACTCCAGATAAGGTTGCTCGTGTGTGTAGGAATGGAAGTTGTGGATAAACGGAGGATTGTGACGACCCGATCGGTCGTCTTAAGAATTAACGCCCCGATCCCCTATTAACTGCTTCCCCTAAGTTCATTTCTGCTATTTTGGCTTGTCGGGACGTTCGGTGTTGAGTTTCGGAAAGTTTTGGGACACTTAGTCCCTAAATGAGAGCTTAAGTGTTGAAAAATGGTCCGTAGTTGGAACAGTGTGAAGACGACCTCGGAATGGAAATCCAATGGTTCGGTTACCTCCGTTAGGTGATTTTGGGGTTGGGAGCGTGTTCGGAATGTATTTTGGAAGTCCGTAGCTCATTTAGGCTTGAAATGCCGAAGGTTGAATTTTTTTGAAGTTTCCGGTCCGATAGTGAATTTTTTATCTGAGGGCCGGAATGGAATTCCGGAAGTTGCAGTAGCTCCGTCGTGTCATTTGGGATGTGTGTGCAAAATTTTAGGTCATTCGGACGTGTTTTGGTTAGGTTTCTGATCGAAAATGTATTTTTATGGAATTTGAAGTTCTTAGGCTCAAATCATTGATTAATTCGAATTTTCGACGTTGTTTTAGGTGGATTAAGGGTTGGTACAAGTTTGAATGAGGTATTAGGTGCTATTGGTTCTTTTGGTTGAGGTCCCGGGGGCCTCGGGATGATTTCGGGTGGTTAACGGAAGAATTTTTGAAGTGTTGCAGCAGCTGGTTTTTCTCTCTTCTGGTATTTTCGCTTCTGCGGTCCTTGGGAACCGCAGGAAGCGGGCCTGTTCATCGCAGGAGCGGGTTTTGGCCAGTAGTTTTTCGAGGTACCGCAGATGCGGAGGAATATCCGCAGGAGCGGCCTCGCATCTGCGAGAAAGAGAACCGCAGATGCGGAAACTTGGACTTTTATTAGAACCGCAGAAGCGGCTTAAATTCCGCAGAAGCAGAACCGCATAAGCGGTTAATGGTCCACAGAAGCGAACATTGGCTCTTTAGTGAAAGTCGCAGAAGCGACTCATTTTCCGCATAAGCGGGACCGCAGAAGCGGTCCATTGTCCGCAGAAGCGGAAATGCCTGTTCTGATATAGAAAATTCGAGGGTTTGATTTCATAAGTTAGAAAAAAACCAAATTGAGCTCGGGCAAGGGCGATTTTCAGAGGGTTTTGAAGAGAAGACTATTGGGTAACGTTTCTTTAATCCCTTCTAGTTATATTTCATCATTTTGTAGTTAAATCCATCCTTTAAATTCGAATTTGGGATCAAAAATTGGAAGAAATTGGGCAAAACTTCATAGGCTAAACCATTGAGTTTTGAGTGAGCATTTGACCTCCGATTTGGGATATTTTTATATGGTTAGACTCGTGAGAGTACGAGGATTCTGAAAATGTTAAAATTATTCGATTCCGAGGCATTGGCCTGAAGGGCATTTTGGTCATTTCACCTAATTTCACGCTGTAGCTTTGAATTAAATAGCAAAACCAGTTGTTTGCGATGTTATTATGATATGTAAATGTATTGAATTGATTTGGGCCATTTGGAGTCAGATACTCGTGGCAAAGGCGTGGTTTCTAGTTGATTTTGAGCCGGTTCGAGGTAAGTGGCTTGTCTAACCTTGTGTGGGGGACCTTTCCCCTAAGGATTTGATATGTGGTAATTGAGTGTCTTGTATGTGAGGTGACGAGCGCGTACTTGAGCTAATTGTTGAAAAACCCTGTTTTTACTTAAGATATTGAGACTGAGTTTCCTTCATATTTGCCTTGTTTTACTTGCAGTTAACCTGTGTTAGATTAGAAAAGCATGTTTAGTTGATTTAACTTGCCTAATTGTTTAAGTTGCCTTGACTGTACTACGTGAAGCATGCTAGGCTAGTACTACCTGATGTTTGCCTTTTGTACTTCATTTCTGAATATCTTCTAGTTGTGGTTGCCCATTTACATTGGGACTACGGATGTGGGACTTCGGTAGCTCCCCACCCCCCCCCCCCTTGTTTGTTTACTTTGGGACTACGGGTTCGATTCCCGATAGATCCCCCTGCACATTTACTTTGGGACTGCGGGTTTGATTCCCGATAGATCCCCCTGCACATTTAATTTGGGACTGCGGGCTAGATTCCCGATAGATCCCCTTGTACATTTACTTTGGGAGTGCGGGTTAGATTCCCGATAGATCCCCCTGCACGTTGATAGCTGGACTACGGAACGGTATCTCGGGAGATCCTTCGGATATACACATATGATGGACTACGGGAAGGCATCCCGGGAGATCCACTGGACAGTTGAGAAAAGGACTACAGAACGGTATCCTGGGAGATCCTCATTGTTACCATTGGTATTGAGCTGTACTTATTTTGTGGTTGTTCCGTTCATTGTGTATTTGATATTGCCTTGTTTAACCCGTCTTATCTCACTGCTGTACTCATTATTATTGTCAGGTTTTTTCATACTGTTAGTTTATTATTATATTTTATCTCAGTAGGGCCCCGACCTTCCTCGTCACTACCCAATCGAGGTTAGGCTCGGCACTTACTGAGTACCGCTGTGGTGTACTCATGACCTTCCTGCGCATGTTTTTCATGTGCAGATCCAGGTACCTCCACTCAGGCGCACTATCCTTGAGGCGAGGAGAGCTACGGAGACTTCGAGATATATCTGCAGCGTCCGCAGATCGAAGAGTCTCCTTCCTTATTCTATCTGTAGTGTCTAGATTCTATCATACTTTTGATGTAGACATTTTGGAGATTAGAGCATTTACAGTATTTCTATTAGCCTGTGGTTCCCGTGAGTTTCCGGGTTTTGGGATTGAGTTGTAGACTTTCGTATTTCTTTTTGAGTTGTATAGGCCGAGCGGCCTTATATGCAGTTACTATTTTAATATGTCTAGCTTTATTTAACCATTTCGCAAGTTAGGTTGTTATTTCCGCATTGTTAGGCTTACCTAGTTGTAGGAACTAGGTGCCATCACGATATGTTCATGGAGGGTGAACTGGGGTCGTGACAAGTTGGTATCAGAGCTCTAGGTTCATAGGAGTCACGGAACAAAAGGCGGTTTATTAGAGTCTCGCTAATCGGTACGGAGATGTCTGTACTTATCTACGGAGGCTATGTAACTGTTAGGAAAATTCCACTTCATTTGACTTCCCTGTCGTGCGAGATTTTTGACATTCGCAATTCCAAACTTCTGTCTTCTATTCTCTCACATATGGTGAGGACACGTGCTACTCGAGATGATCAGGCAATCGCGCCCCCTACTGTAGCCGTCAGAGGCCAGGGACGGGGTAGAGGCTGAGGACGGGCCCGTGGTGCAACCAGAGCACCTTCACGAGCTGTCGCCGAGGTACCGCCAGCAGATCCAGCCGGAGCCCAGGCACCTGGCACACCTACTACAGCTGGATTGATTCAGGTTGTACCGGCTACTTCACAAATTGGGGGAGGGACCCAGACTCCCGCCGCCCCCACTCCAGAGCAGCGAGTTTCCATTGGTCAGGTTCCAGGTGTCATGGCGACACAACCTGTGGTCCCAGTTCAGCGGGTGGTGAGTACCTCTCGCCAAGTAGAGGACAGGTGGGTCCAGGAGAGAGAGGACAAACGAGGTCAGGAGGGAGAGTATAGAGGAGTGAGTAGACCTCGTGGATCGGGGAGATATACTGGTCCTTATTTTGGAGGCAGGGTGCGTCATAGTAGAGGTTTTGTGGGTCAGCGAGCTCAGTTTACACCTCAGAGTTCCCACAGAGTTTCAGGTGTTCAGGGGTCTTGGAGTACCCGTACCGCACAGTTCCCACTGCCACGTCACTCACGAGGTTGCTTTGAGTGAGGTGACATACGCCATGTGGTGAGGTATTGCCCTAGACTTGGGAGGAGTGCACCTCCACAGACTTCTCGGCCACAGCGCGCCCCGCAGAGTTCTCAGGCTTTGGTTACAACCGCAGTTTCTACCCCACCTACCCGTACCGAGACTGTTGCCTCCAATTCTGTCATCGCAGGTATTGTCCTGGTTTGTCATAGAAGTGTATCGGTTCTATTCGATTTAGGCTCTACTTATTCTTATATGTCTTTTTATTTTGCTCCGCATTTGGGTGTACCTCGGAATTTCCTTGAGTTTCTCTGTTTATGTTTCTACTCCTGTGGGGGAATTCTCTTGTTGTGGACCGCGTTTATCGGTCGTGCTTGGTTACTATTCGTGGTTTTGAGACCAGAGCAGATTTATTGTTACTCAGTAAGGTTGATTTTGATATTATTTTGGGGCATGGACTGGTTGTCGCCCCATTTTGCTATTTTTGATTATCACGCCAAGACCGTGATGCTGGCTATGCCAGGTATTCCGCGTATTGAGTGGAGTGGTACTTTAGATCACACTCCCAGTAGAGTTATCTTTTTCCTTAAAGCTCAGCGTATGGTTGAGAAGGGGTGTGCCGCGTATTTAGCTTATGTGAGAGATGTCAGTGTTGATACCCCTTCTGTTGATTCAGTTCCAGTGGTACGAGATTATCCCGATGTGTTTCCAGCTGATCTTCCGGGCATGCCGCCCGATAGAGACATTAATTTTGGCATTGATCTATTGCCGGGCACTCAGCCCATTTCCATTCCTCCGTATCGTATGGCTCCTCCTGAGTTGAAGGAGTTGAAGGATCAGTTGCAGGAAATTCTTGGTAAGGGTTTTATTCGACCCAGTGTTTCACCGTGGGGTGCTCCTGTCTTGTTTGTGAAGAAGAATGATGGTTCTATGCGAATGTGTATTGATTATCGCCAGTTGATCAAAGTTACAGTGAAGTACCGTTATCCCTTGCCTCGTATTGATGATCTGTTTGACCAGCTTCAGGGCGCACAAGTGTTTTCTAAGATTGACTTGCGCTCAGGTTACCATCAGTTGAAGATTCGGGGGCCAGATATCCCGAAGACTGCCTTCAGGACTCGATATGGTCATTACGAGTTCCTTGTTATGTCATTTGGGCTGACCAATGCCCCAGCAGCTTTCATGCATGTGATGCACAGTGTGTTCCGACCATATCCTGACTCGTTCGTTATTGTTTATTGATGATATTCTGGTGTGTTCCCGAAGTGGGGAGATCATGAGCAGCACCTGAGGACCGCGCTTCAGACCTTGAG
>NW_017671166.1:0-17986 GCF_001879085.1 Nicotiana attenuata
GTGCCACTCGTTTTATGCGTTTTCTATCAGTTTTCCTATATCTCTTGATATCTGTTGCGGCTTCCACGTCTCCAGTTCAGTTTGAGGTCTGTAGGCTGTGAAATTCTGTGTGTGATCTTGAAGGTTTCACACATGGCTTTCATCAAGTCGCTGTTGAGATTGGAACCATTATCAGTAATGATTGATTCTGGAATACCGAATCGACAAACAATGTGGTCTCGGACAAAGTTTGCCACAACGTTTCTTAGTTACTGCCTTGTAGGATGCTTCTTCGACCCTCTTGGTGAAATAATCGATCGCTACTAGGATAAACCTGTGTCCGTGGAAGTGGCAGGCTCAATTGGTCCAATAACGTCCATTCCCCAAGCGACGAACAGCCACGGTGAGCTTGTTGTGTTGAGCTCACTTGGAGGTACCTTTATCATGTCTGCATGTATCTGGAAGCGATGGCATTTCTGGACATACTGGATGCAATCTGTTTCCATAGTCATCCAAAAGTAACCAGCCCGGAGTATCTTCTTTGCTAAGACAAAATCGTTCATATGTGGACCACAGGTCCCTGCATGAATTTCCTCTAGTAGCTTGGACGTTTCTTTTGCGTCAACATATCTTAATAGTCCCAAATCCGGAGTCCTCCTATACAGGATTCCTCCGCTGTGAAAGAAGTTGTTGGACAATCTCCGAAGTGTGCGTTTCTGAGTATGATTGGCAAGCTCCGGGTACTCTCCTTTTGCTAGATATTCCTTGATATCATGAAACCAAGGTCTTCCGTCTGCTTCCTCTTCAACATGGGCACAGTAAGCTGGCTGATTGTGAATTTTCACCGGAATGGGATCAATAAGATTCTTGTCCGGATGCTGTACCATAGATGATAGGGTAGCTAATGCATCGGCGAACTCATTCTGGATTCTGGGAACGTGTTGGAATTCTGTCTTCGTGAACCTCTTTCTCAATTCCTGTACATGATGCAGATACAGGAGTATCTTGGAGTTCTTGGTTGCCCATTCCTCTCGTACCTGATGTATGAGTAAATCTGAATCTCTGATCACCAGCAGCTCTTCCACGTTAATGTCAATGGCCATCTTGAGCACTAAGATACAGGCTTCATATTCGGCCATATTGTTGGTGCAAGGGAACCTGAGTTTAACAGACACTGGATAATGCTGACCGATTTCTGATACTAAGGTCGCTCCTATGACAACTCCTTTGAAGTTTGCTACTCCATCGAAGAACATTCTCCAGCCGTCATAGGATTTTGCAATGTCTTCTCCTATGAATGATACCTCTTCATCCGGAAAATATGTTTTCAAGGGTTCATATTCTCCATCCACGGGGTTTTCGGCAAGGTGGTCTGCCAGTGCCTGTCCTTTGACCGCCTTCTGAGTTACGTAAACAATGTCGAACTCACTCAACAGGATTTACCACTTGGCTAGCTTGCCAGTGGGCATGTGCTTCTAAAAGATGTACTTCAAAGGATCCATCCTTGATATGAGGTACGTGGTATAGGCACAGAAGTGATGTCTCAGCTTCTGAGCTACCCAAGTCAAAGCATAGCAGGTGCGTTCCAAAACAGAATACCGGGCCTCGTACGGAGTGAACTTCTTGCTAAGATAATAAATGGCTTGTTCCTTTCTCCCCGCTTCATCATGTTTCCCCAAAACGCAGCCGAAAGCTCCATCTAATACTGCAAGGTAGAGCAATAAGGGTCTACCTGGTTCGGGAGGAACTAGGACTGGTGGTGTTGACATGTACTCCTTGATTCTATCGAAGGCCTTTTGGCAGTCATCGGTCCATTTTGTAGCGGCGTCCTTCTTTAGAATTTTAAAGATCGGTTTACAGATAACTGTAGACTGCGCTATGAATCGGCTGATGTAGTTCAACCTTCCCAGGAAACTCATCACATCTTTCTTGTTCTTTGGTGGTGGTAGTTTTTGAATGGCTTTGACCGTTGATGGGTCTAGTTCTATTCCACGGCGGCTCACAATAAATCCAAGCAACTTTCCAGCAGAAACCCCAAATGCACACTTTGCGAGATTCAGTTTCAGGTTGTACCTTCGCAATCTATTGAAGAACTTCCTCAAATCTTCCATGTGATCAGTGGCCTTCTTGGACTTGATGATGACATCATCTACATATACCTCAATCTCCTTGTGTATCATATCATGAAAAATGGTATTCATGGCCCTCATGTAGGTGGCCCCTGCATTCTTCAGGCCGAACGACATCATCTTGTAACAATACACTCCCCATGGCGTAATGAAAGCCGTTTTCTCAGCATCTTCTTCATCCATCTAGATCTGATGATAACCAGCGAAACAATCTACAAATGATTGCAACTCATGTTTGGCGCAATTGTCAATCAGGATGTGTATATTCGGCAAAGGGAAGTCGTCTTTCGGACTGGCCCGGTTGAGATCCCGATAGTCGACACAGACTCTGACCTTCCTGTCCTTCTTTGGCACTGGCACGATGTTGGCTAACCATGTCGGGTATTCTACTACCTTGAGAACCTTAGCTTTGACTTGCAAAGTGACTTCTTCCTTGATTTTCAAACTCATATCAGGCTTGAACTTTCTGAGCTTTTGCTTTACCGGCGGACATGTTGGATCGGTTGGCAGTTTATGGGCCACAATAGACGTACTCAGACCAGTCATGTCATCATACGACCAGGCGAATATGTCCTCATATTCCTTTAGAAATTCTGTGTATTCCTTCTTTTCTGATGGCGATAAGTGAACGTTGATTCGTGTTTCCTTGACATTTTCTGCATATCCCAAGTTAAAAATTTTTGTCTCGTCCAGGTTGGACTTAGGTCTGTTCTCAAAGTTCTCAACTTCTTTGACAATCTCCTCTGGTATGTCATCTTCCTCTGAATCAATGTCCGTTTGTTGCGTTGTCTCATTGCATGTCACAGTCATTGGTTCATCAAGATAAGTAATGTTGTATAAGTAAAGTAAGGAGAAAATAATAGAAATAAATATTAATTCATTGGAAAAATCAAACATGCTTTGATAAATTGAATAATTGTTTTGAACATTGAAGATCTTATTGCGGAAATTAAAAAATGCGAAAAGGAAATCATTCAATAAAAACAGTGAATAGTGCTTATTTTAGCCTTGCTACCCCGAGGCTAGTCGGGCTCTGGTGGTCCTTATGGTCCGATTGTTGAGGTATGCCCCTCTGCTCACAGCTTGTATGGAAGGACCTTTCTCCCCCTCCTCCTCGAGAATAACACAGAAATCCATATCATTGTCCTTTAAAAACAAATTTTTTACTGCTGCGAGTGCTTCTTCTTCGTCTGTCCCATAGATGATGTCAGCCTATTTGAAAGTCTGCTCTAGGTGCGATATCGGCTGTTGTGTTCTCTTTCATGATGTTCAAATCTTCCATTTTGCCTTTGTTCTTGTTTTTAACAGGACTAAGAGGAGGAGTGGTGGAGGGCCCCTGGATCTCATGGAATAAGATGATGTTGCCAGAGTGCACGAACTAACCTTTGGGGAGGGGAATAACAAACAAAACAAAAATAAAACATAAAGGTAAACAAGTTAGTGAGGATCATGAAAAGTATTGCAATAGTTAAACACGCAGTGCAGGAATGTAAAGCGTGTCCTAATTTGGGAACCTCGTTGTGCCCGAGGAGGGCCTAGCGACAAGTTGATTTGGAGAACTTGGAATGCTAAATGCCTCATTTCATTGATAAAAATAAGACGATTCCCAAATCGACATTAAATAAACAAGAAATAAAAGTCACTAATGGCCATTGGCCTTGTTACATTTTAAGCAAAGAAGATAAATTCCTATCTACTTGGTCCCGGAAGGACCTTCCCCATATTCGGCATCCTTGGCTCCTTCGAACAGCTTCCCCAACTCGCGAAGTCCCAGCAACAGCTATGCTCTGGCTAGATATCTGCCTTCATTCCCTTTAGCCTCTTGACAACCTTCAACCCTTTTGAGAAACTTTCTTTCTAGTTCCACTATGCCTCGCTTCAGGTATCCCAGTCTTTTGTTGGTGTTGGTAGCCATATCTTTCCATTCCCTCGATTAGCTTTTGGTTGGACTCTTGTATTTCGCGATGTTCACTTTCGTACTCGCGGATCCTTTTGCGCAACTAGTTGTACTTGACTTGCGCTTCAGCCTCTTTGTCTATAATCCTGCGGCCTCGAACAAACCCTAGCTAGCCCAAACCATCATGATTGTCTTCCAACCAACCTGAATAGAAAGGAGTGCAATTGGCGTGGTATCTGTCTGGCTCTATGGTGTCTCTTCCCATCACGATCTTGCTATGCCAGATGTGTTGGTCTTGGCACTTGTAAGGACTATCATCGCCTTGGAAGTCGGCTCGAAAGTGGCTCATCATGTAAACCCTGGGTATGACCTGCTTCCTACCAGCTTGCCTCATAACTCGCAGAGGGACGTAAGGGTAGGTTCCCCTTAGGCCAATTAGTATCAGGAAAGGTGCGTCTCTAGATCGGACCATGAACTCCTCCGTCGGAAACCATTCGAACATCCACTGAACTTGTTCCTCGGTCAGATTATCAAACAGCTCAACCCATCCTTTAGCATCCTCAGGCTGGGCGAACATGTCGGGGATGTAATTCATTCGCTTCGGATGGTGGAAAGCGATGTGATCACCCCAGTCCCTATGCTGAATTTCTTGTCAATATTCGCTCTTTTGGAGATGCTCTATAAGCCAAAGTTGAAGTAGCAGATTGCAACCTTCGAAGTGTTTTGCTCCTCGTTGACACTTCTCTAAGGCTCGGTATATGTCTGCAATAATCATAGGTACAATACTGCATGGCTGCCCACCAATCCCCTCTATTAGGGTTTTGGTTACCATAGCTAGCCTAGTATGAATTCTACCTTTCTTCATCGGAAATACAATCAGACCCAGGAAGCAAAATATGAAGACGAAAACCCCACGGTGGACGTGTCCCAAGGATGTGATGGCAAACTCACCAGAGTAGGTGCGGTAAGATTTGCTGTGACCGTACCTTTCATACAAGTAGTCAAAAGGGATGTATGAATCTTTCAATCATGTCAATTCTGGATTCTTCTTCAAACCCATAATTTTAAGGAAGCCTCTACCTTTGCGATTCTCAGGCAATAGCAAGCTCGAAGTTTCCCATACTAGGCCAGCCAGTCCTCCTATCTCCTCCAGCAAAGGTGTTATTCCAATAACCCCCAAAGCGGAATACGGCTCTTCACAATCCCAAAACAATGTGGCAGCCTCTATGATCATGTTATTGGGTTGGATTTCCAGGAGGGGTGGTAGATTTCCTAGATATTTTCTAACGAGATTCTGATCACTAGAGTGTAACTCTTTCCACCAGCTTAGCAACCTTGGGTGGATGTTGGTGACCATGCCGAATCTGGGGACTTCGTGCCTCATATTTCTGCAAGGCAAATAAGGTTAGACCCTTCCCCCACCGGACTCGACTATTTAATATCAATGATTAGCATGAAGCATCTAGTTCTCCAAATAAATGCACAGAATGTGATGACGTCCATTAGGGTTTAGGGAAACCCAGTGGAATTTGGACAAGGCTATCTTAAAGGATCATTATGTGGACAACATAACTGATCCGGCTAGGTTTGACCATGATGCATGCACAATTTTAACAGAGTAAGATTTCTATGGGGTTTTAGACTGGTACCCTTGAGCGGAAAACTCAAGGGGGAAGGCTCGGAACTATCGACTGCACCACTGATCGACTAGTTTTACCGCAAATATGTCTTTCCGAATTTAGGGGGTAATATGATATAGGAAAAGCGCAACCACTCATTATATTTGCTATAGTATTTGCTTTGGCACGAGTGAAGTATGATGTTGAGCATGATTATGCAATAATTACAAGCATGTTGGCATGTATTTGCACATTAAGAAAGCGATAAATACAACAGTTTCATAATTTAAAGCAATAAAGAAAAGAAAACAAGGAAGACATGTCAGTTTTGCCTTTTAAAGAAGAAATTAAATGCTTAAAGGAATTAAATAGATAATTGCACATAGGGAGAGGTACAAATTCACAAGAGTAATCTGAAATGGTAAAAGCCTAAAAAATCCCCAACAAAGTCTCCATGTTATCGCGCCCCCTTTTTTCCTTCGCGAAAATCGGGTTTATGACATTCGGTTGGGATAACTCTTTCCTTTTGGAAAGGGGTTTGCAATTTTGAATATTCTCCACCTAACAATTTTAAGGTGCGTTAGGGCACCTATGGGGTTCAACTATAACTACATTTTTTGATAACCAGAGATAGGGTAAGGGCTTAAAATTATCCCAAGGGGAATGTGTTAGGCACTCCTCAGGATCCACTAGTGTGGTTCCCCGCCAGATAGTTCTTTGTGAATTTGTGCAATTAATAAGTAAACAAACAAGGCTCAAAAAAGAGGGGATTTCAAATACACAAGTGTTCGGAAATGATAAAATAAAGCAAAGTTTTGAAAGAGTTATAACTAAGCATGCTGACGAATATAAAGTGGGTCCTAGGTTTATTTGTAATATGGATCACGTCAATGCAATACCCGGTAATCACTCCTCAAAGAGGGGATACACATGGGATTAGCGCACCGGTCATCATATCCATATCTACCCTTCCCACCCCGTTAAGGTATTAAAGCGTAGATTGGTCTCGACCTCTATTGCATGCTATTACCCGTCCCATTCCTATCAGTCCCGGAGGAATTTAGGACTACTATTCCTATAAGAGGGAGGATTTTAGGTTGACTCTTGGGTTTTTAAAGGTAAAAAAACTAAGGCGACATTCAAAACACATAGGACTGCATATTAGGGGAAACATGTAAACAACTAAGAGGCTCATATATACCTCCTCAAGTAAAGCACATAAATAGCATGACTTAAACACATTTAGGGTCAGAATATAAAGTACTAAGACAGGGGAGTTTTAGTTGTTGAAACAGACCAATTTATTACATAACTCAAATAAGAAGTCCGAATCAGGCTTGCATGCTGGTTGTAGCAGTTTCTAATTAAACAAAGGCGGATTCAGTTTTATCATTATTACCTAAGGCTTGCCTAAGTGTGTATTGATGATACCCTATAAGCATGATATCTATTACTGATTCAAAATGGCAAAGCAGTAACACTTTTAAACGAGCAATTTGGATCCTATAGGCATGATTTCTAAACCGCATTAGTGAAAAGAGTAAGTTGTTTACACTGATTCGAAACAGTACGAGTTAAACTGATTTTTAACTAAACTGGTTTCAGATCCTATAGACCTAATCTCTATTGTTACTGATTTTAATCCTTACAGACATGGTATCTAGTATTAAAGGCTGATTTGGTCCTATAAGCATGGTATCTAATGAAGTGGAGTAGGCAGGATTTATTTGATCATAGCGAAATTCCTACAGTCATGATTTCTATAAAATATCGATATTAACCTTATAGGCATGACATCTAATTTCGAAGTTGATTTTAACCTTGTAAATATGATGTCTGATAATAGCCATTAGATCCTATAGGCATGATTTCTAGGTGTGGAGGTAAACATGCAGAACTTTATTAGTCAGATCCTATAGGCAGGATATCTAAGCGTAGAGGTAAAACATGCAGAAATTTATTAAACAGATCCTATAGGCAGGATATCTAAGTGTGGAAGTAAAACATGCAGAATTTTTATTAAACAGATCCTATAGGCATGTTATCTACGTGTAGAATTAAAACATGTAGAATTTGAAAACAGACACTATAGGCATGTTATCTACCCTCCTAATAGCTAAAACATACATAATTACCCCGTCCCTTTTCACTAGCCAACCCCAATATTTGTTAGAAATCATTACAGACCAAATACTGAATTACATCAGAAAAGTGTAAAATAAGAAGTTACAACCATAGAAAGCCTGATTCTGACTTCCTCTCTGAGTTATGGAAAACCACCTCAAATGCCACTTGTTTCAAAGCCTTTCTCAGACCTAGGTGTGTCAAAGTTCCCTAAGGGTGTCAAGGGACCCCGGGCAGGCAGTGCTTACACCCAGGTTTGTATAACCAGATAGAGATGAGTGCAGTGTGGAAGTGCTAGCCCTTATGTGTCCAAGTTCAGAGGGAGCTCAAGGGTCCCAAGGCAAGGCTCACACAAGAGGGGCAGAACCTAGGTTCTTAGAGTATATTGGAAGTGCAGAAACAGAGATTTATTTAAAACCGGGTTGAGAATAGTAAAGGGTAAGGGTGGTTTGAAAACAGTAGTAGTAAAACTTAAACTACACAGAATCAGTAGTTGCACAAAGGGGTCAGGGGTTTTGGGAATACATTGCATGAAGCATAAGGCCCCGGGAAGGGTCAGGTTTGGACATGCACAGCAATAGATGATGCTGGCATGACCACAAACCAGCCAGAGAACACTTACACAAAGAGGGGATGTGGGGTTTGGTATTCATACAAATAGGAGAGCATTAACTTAAAAAGGGAAGGGAACACATTGCCAATTGCTAGTAATGTAACTTGATTGCAGAAACCTAAGCAGAAGTAGACAAACATGAGAGAAGTTGGCACAATTACAGAAACATGTTGTTGTTGATGCTTGAAAATTAACTAGGACATACCAGTGAGAAGCAAAGTGCAGAAAGAAAAAGTAAGCAAATTTCCACAGCCTAGCCTTGGCTTTCAGCTGGCTAGACAAAGCGGTAGCACATAGAGTAACAGAGAAAAGAGAGAGTTTTGAGTGAAGTGTATGTAGATGGTTCGTCTGTTTGAAAGAAGAGGGGGTGGGTATTTATAGCTTTTGAAAATGAGTGAAGGAGTGGTAATAAGTAAAGTCTTAATACAAACATGGAAACAATCACAAGTCAGAATCAATTAACCCAAGTGATTCCCTTTAATTAAGGAATCACTGTTTAACGGGTAGCAGCAGGTCTAATTAAGGAAAGAAAATCAGTTTGGGGGAAAATTGATTATTGCCATAAAAAGGGTAGTAAAAGAATGAAGTAAACAATCAAATCTAAGTACAAAGATATGCTTATTTTGGAAAAGATTCAGTAAAGGTAAAATATCATAGCAAAGGAAAGGAATCAATTAACTTTAAACAGATGAGTAGAAATTAGGGCTTGTAAGAAAACTTTTGCAATCAGTCTCAATATCAAGATCAATCAAGGAAGATCAATCAGTATATAAATAGAGTGAACAGAAGCATCAGACATGCAAGGCCAAGCACATTGACAAAAGAAACAACATACAACAGTAGCAGAAATAAGCATAGGATTCAGTAGTGAACAAAGTTAGATAGGCAGGGCTCACACATATTAGCCAAAACGAAGAAGAGAGTCAAAAACAAGTAAAGGTCTCACAGTAACAGGTGATGAAACCTTTTGAGAAGTTAGGGTTTCAACAATAGTCGAGTTAAAAAGATAGTAAAACTCAGAATCAGATAAGTCACATAAAGAAAAGAGAGTCTGAAACAAGGAACCTTTAATCGAGTCAAGTATACTTTCAAACAAATAGTGTCAGACCAAAAGACCTAGGGTTTTCCACAATAATCGAGTTTAAAAGATGGTAAAACTCAAAATCAAATAAGTCAAACAAGAATGAAGAACTTAACCGAGCAAGTACACATTTAAGCATGCAGTTTCAAAACTCGGATGAGACAAAAAGGAACTAGGGTTTTAACATGCTGACTCAAGTAAAAGGAAAGCATAACAAGTAGTTCGAACATAGTAAAATCATAAAGCAACATCAAGACTCAGAGAAGAGATTTTTTGAAAAACTTTAAAGGAAACCCTAATGAAGAGTCGTTTTGAAAGAAAAGTTGAAGAACTTTCGAGAAAACACTTAAGACATTCATAGTAAGCAAAGATCTATGGTAGATCTGAAAGAAAAATCAAAAGAACTTAAAGATTAGGGTTTCAAAAAACCCAGAAAAGGTGAGAAAGGCCTTAAAAGTTTCCGATCTAACCAGGAAAATCAAGGATCTGCCTTGAAAGGGAATGGCCGGAAAAAGGTCATGGATGGCCGGAGAAAAGCCATGAACAGAAATTGAACAAGGACTGGGCCAGGTTCCCTCGAGGTCTAGCCATGAAACCATAGAAACCAGCACCCAGGATCCATAAGAGGCTGATACATATCTCAAATGGCCATGAGAGGCCATGGATTAGGCATGGGTTGAGGTGGATTAGGGTGGGGTTAGATGGTGGCGGCTAGGGTTCATGAGAGTTTAAGAGAGAGTTGAGAGAGAAGAGGGATTCAAGGGCGGCGGTAGGTGAAAAATGAGGTAGGTTTAGGGGTCGTTTAGGGTTAAAAAAGGAAAGGGCTAATATTGGCCGTTGATCTAAATGATCAACGGCTAGGATTGATAGGGTTAGGTAGGGGATCCGGGTTGGGTCATTTGATTGGGTTAGGGGTCGGGTTTGAATGGGAATTGGGCCGGGGAAATTGGATTCAAATTGGGGTCAGATTTAGGCTATAATTGAAATGTAATTGGGCTATAATTTAAATAGCCAATTTTCCCCTTTTAAAATTATGAAAAATAGTAAATTAATTTCTGAAAATAAATTGAAAGCACTAAGATGATTTATAACGTATAATTAACAATTTAAAAATATAGGACTTAATTTTATGAATATAAAACACAGTTAAATCTAAAAGGGGTTAATATTACAATTATATGCAATTTAGCTTAAAAATACTAAATAAATTTGTAAAAATATGCAAAAATTACCTTAGATATATCTCTGCATAAATATAAAAGTCCAACAAATGAATTACCAAAATAATAATTTTGGAAATAATCATTGGATTTTTTATGGATAAAAGATGGAAATAAATTGATTTGAAAACCTTTAAAAATTATGAAAAAATAATAAAATATTTGGATATGCTTACATATGCATATATATGCCATTTTAAAGTTATTTTGCATATTGAAAATTAGGGAAAAATTGGGTATCAACATCTCTCTGCCAATCTATCTAGCATCTGATCAATGAATGGCATTGGGAAATGGTCTTTCCGGGTAGCCATGTTCAACTTTCTGTAATCCATACAGATTTGCCAACCTGTGATTGTTCGTGTTGAGATCAACTCGTTCTTCTCATTTTTCACTACCGTCATACCGCCCTTCTTTGGCACACACTGAATTGTGCTGACCTAGTTATTGTCAGAGATGGGGAATATGATTCCCGCATCTAACCACTTAATTACTTCTTTTTTCACCACTTCCTTCATGTTGGGGTTCAGCCTTCTTTGATGTTCTCTGAAAGGTTTGTGCCCATCTTCCAATAAAATCTTGTGCATACAGAAGGCCGGGCTGATACCCTTAATGTCTGTAATGGTCCAACCAATTGCAGTTTTGCACTCCATCAATACCTGTAACAGTTGTTCTACCTGCACATCTAACAAATTAGATGAGATAATAATAGGTAAAGTTGAGTTAGGTCCTAAGAAAGCATACCTGAGAAGAGGTGGTAGGGGCTTCAGTTCCAACTTTGGTGGATATTCTATCGACGGCTTAGCTGGAGGAGTTTTCCTTTCTTCTAAGTGCAACGACTCAAATTCGAGCTCCCTTCTCCAAAAACCCTGGCCTTCAAGAGCAAGTACCCACTCCGCCAAGTCCTCTCCATTTGCTTCATCTAAGTTCATGAGCCAGGCTGCTAGAGGGTCTTTAGTGTTCAATGTCTCATCTTCCTCCTCCAAAATTACATCCACGGCTTCTATTAGAGAGCAGTTAGCAAATTCACTTGGGTGCCGCATAGATTTCTGCACGTTAAATGTTATATCTTCATCATTTAGTCTTATTGTGAGCTCTTTCGTTTCACAATCAAATAAATATCTCCAGTGGCCAAGAATGGTCATCCTAAAATTATGAGAATCTCCTCATCAAACCGACAATCGAGAATGACAAAATCTGCTGGAAACACAAACTTCCCAACCTGCACTAATACATCATCAAGTATACTAGAGGGTCTCTTCATTGTCCGGCCAGCCAGCTGTAGTAACATGGACGTGGGTCTAGCTCTTCCAATGCCTAACTTTTTATAGATAGCCAAGGGCATCAAATTTATGCTTTCCCCCAAATCACAAAGTGCCTTAGCAAATGCATAGTTGCCTATTGTGCATGGAATTGTGAAACTCCCTAGGTCAAACAGCTTCTCAGATATAAGTCTCGTCACAACAACACTACAAGTCTGAGTCAGTATCGTGGCCAAGTCTTGAAAGTCGAACTTACGAGACATCAAGTCCTTCATCATTTTTTCATAACCAGGCATCTCCTTTAAGGCATCAATCAATGGAATGTTCACCTGTATTTGCTTCAACATCTCCAAGAATTTCTTATACTGCTCATCTTTCTGATACTTGGCCAATCGCAATGGGAATGGTGTTGGAGGTCGCTTCTTCCCTGTGATTTGCGTTTTATCTTGCTCATGCACTACTTCAACTGTCGTTTCTTGTGCTACCCTAGTCTCCTTCGCAACCTCTTTTTCTTTGCCGGTGTTCGCTTGTGCTTGTTGTACCGTCACCTCAGTCAACCCTATTGAATCATCTATCTCAATGGGCACTGGCACAAGTGCTTCAGTAGGTCGACTTTCATGAGCAATTTCTCGCTCCAGATCTAGGTCTCTACCATTTCGTAGACTCACTTCCATAAGTTGTTTCGGGTCGTACTCTTTTCGATTGATTTGTGTGTCTGCGGGTAACATCCTTGGGGATGATTATTTAGAGCCATCGAAATCTGTCCTAGTTGAATCTCAATACCCTTTATCTTTGATTCATGTGAGTCTACTCTCTTAGTTATTTTTCCAGTAGACCCAATCAGTTGTTGCGACATTCCCTTAAGTTCAGCAAACACATCATCTTGTCTCACAATCTGTTGTTGTTGAGGTTGTTGATAAGCCTGCTGCTGATTTTGCTGGTTGTAACCCTGTTGCCTTTGGTAGGGCACCACTTGACCATGTGGTCGCATAGCTCCAAGATTTGTTGTTATTGTACTGCTGTTGTGCTGGTTTGTATTGTTGATTCTGCTGACCCCAATTCTGACCACCTTGCCTCTGTCCCCTATAGTTGGCCACATTGTTCATATCTTCCTGATATTGCTGGTTGTCACCTTCCTCACTCCACGAGCAAACATATGGTTGGTTAATGCATGACGTACATAAGCCCCCATTAGTTGCGTCAACTATGTGTACCTGCTGCTTCTGGCCTGATTCATCTATCTTTTTGGTGAGGATACCCATTTGCGTCACTCGAGTGGCCATATTTTCAGCTATGGAGTTTGTTTGGGTCAAAAGCCATTGAATGAACTACATGAGTGATTGTAGAGTCTCTTGTCATCCATCCTGTATTTTGGGCCATCTATTCAAGTAGGATCTTACTTTCTCTGAATGTTTTGCTAGATAATGATCCACCTGCTGAAGCATCAACATTGGCCTTTAAGTTGTCTGCCAATCCCATGTAAAACCTTTGCCCCAACATCTGCTCCGAAATGCCATGATGTGGACACTTAACCAACATACACTTGAACCTCTCCCACGTTTCTTGTAATGTTTCTATTGGTTTATGCCTGAAGCTCAATATCTCATCAATTTGCTTAGCAGTTTTATTGGGCGGGTAGAACTTGTTCACAAATTGCTTGACTAATTCCTCCCAAGTAGTGATGGATTTTATGGGGAGTGAATGAAGCCAAGTCCGAGCGTTTCCCGTCACCGAAAAAGGAAACAACAACAGCTTTATTGCTTTCGGTATCACATTAGGTTGCCTTTGCATGACACATATCGAGAGAAAATTCTTCAGATGCTGCTGAGGATCTTCAACGTATGACCCTGAGAACAGTCCCTTGTTCTGCAACAAATGTAGCATGTTGTTTGTGATTTGAAATGATTCTGCTTGTATCTGATGGATTGCAATTGTGGTTGCTAGGTTGTCAGCGGTGGGTTGTGCCCAATCATACAATGCTGCTTATGGCACAAGAGGCACCATACCCTAATTGTTCAGATCATTTGCATTATTTCTGTTGTTTACTTCGTCTCCCATGTCTGGTTCGATTTGTTTTGTTAAGTTCTGTTCTTGTTTTCCCTTCTTGTTTGCATGATTCAGTGTCTTGAAAACTTTCTCAGGATCTGATAAAGCTTTGAACAATTCACCAGTATAGAGGAGTTTCTAGGCATGCACCTGTAACACCCAAGACTACAAACATTAGAATTTTAATGTGTTTAGTTTAACTTAAAGAAAATTGACTACACTAAGAATTTTAGCACTTCTTTTAGCTGCAACTAATAACACCGTTAATTCCCCGGCAACAACGCCAAAATTTGATCACGCCCAACTATGCCTTATAAAAAGGACTAAGCGATCGTTGTAAATATATTCCAGGCAATAAGTCCGGAGTCGAATCCCACAGGAAATTAACGTATTAAACACAGCTACTAGACTCACACAAATTCACGTATTCAATATTCATAAATATTTAAGTAACAAATTAGATGTTTACTAACTAAATATTACGTAATGAAACTGCAATAAATAATAACTAACTATGAACAGGTTGTAGACAAGAATTGGAATGATCTAAGGTTATGATTTCTCCTATTGTCGGATTCCTTTCCGCTACGCCTTCTATAAATTTACCTAAGTCTTCTCTACCGATCATGAGCACTCTAACTGTCGTAACTCTCACCGAGTAATTACCATAATATACTAAATATATTCTCCCGAATTACGCTAGTTGGCCTTAAGTACAACTTTTCAGAGTTAAACAGATGATAATGATACTTTAGGATAGGAGCTGAAGTTTTTTTCTTGTTTTGGTATTATTTTTGGATTTGAATTTGTGTTTTGTTTTTTAGGCTGAATGTTTTGTGCTTGCCGAAGTTTTTAGTGCAATATGATTTTTTAATTTAGCCAGTGTATGTGTAAAACTTCAGCCTCCTGCTGAAGTTTTTGAGTAATAACAAAAAAACTTCAGCTGCTTGGCCGAAGTTTTTTTAGTGCAATATCAAATTTTAATTTAAGCAGTGTAGGAGGAAAACTTCAGGCTCCTTCTGAAGTTTTTAAGTAATAAATAAAAAACTTCAGCCTCCTGCTGAAGTTTTTTAGTAATAACAAAAAAACTTCAGCTGCTTGGCTGAAGTTTTTTTAGTGCAATATCAATTTTTTAATTTAACCAGAAACTTCAGGCTCCTTCTGAAGTTTTTAAGTAATAAATAAAAAACTTCAGCTGTTAGGCCGAAGTTTTTTTAGTGCAATATGATTTTTTAATTTAGCCAGTGTATGTGAAAAACTTCAGCCTCCTGCTGAAGTTTTTGAGTAATAACAAAAAAAACTTCAGCTGCTTGGCCGAAGTTTTTTTAGTGCAATATCATTTTTTTAATTTAGCCAGTGTATGTGGAAAACTTCAGCCTCCTGCTGAAGTTTTTGAGTAATAACAAAAAAACTTCAGCTGCTTGGCCGAAGTTTTTTTAGTGCAATATCATTTTTTAGTTTAGCCAGGCTCCTTCTGAAGTTTTAAGTAATAAATTAAAACCTTCAGCTGAAGTTTTTGTTTTATACCTGTCGAACTTAAGCCTTCTTAGGTGTTGAAGTTTTAAATGATCTTTTTGATAATGTCCTGATGTTATTATTTGTATCTTTTACTTTTTTTTTACAGATGGCTCCTAAAGCACCTAAAGATCCTAAAGTAGCTAAAGAAGGCAAAGCACCTAAAAAACCTAGACTACCTGTAGTAGTCTTATGTCCCTCAGCCTCTACCTACAAAACCAGGACAAAGATATTTTGAGTTTACAGAATGGTTTAACTCTAAGGGTTACTGGAAGGGGAACCATGATTTGAAGAGTTTAATTGCATCTTTCTTGACTCCTGCACAACAGGCTAAGCTTAGTAATGGTCCATTTAAATACATTATTGCTATGGAGAATATCAAATGTAGCATGAAGTTGGTTCATTGTCTGTGTCTTTCTCGAATATTCACGAATGATCGAGACTCTATTAGTTTCAAGATATTTGGGCATGATGTTTCCTTCACCCTTGAAGACTTTCACATTATGTGTGGTTTGCCGATAACAGCACATAATATTGAAAAACCATTTAATCGAAAGAGCACTGTTCTAAACCGGTATTTTGGTAAGTCCAAGGGTGTGTATCTGAAGTTTTTACAAATAAACTAAATCACTTAGGCATCTTCTGCTGAAGTTTTTTTGGAAAAAGATCTATGACATAATTAATGAATTCTGCAAATAAAACTTCAGCTTATAACTGCTAATGTTTTTAGAGATAACCTTAATAACTTCAGCATATTAGCTGAAGTTTTTTTTTGTCATGGTGATTCATAAATGCAGAGGAAAAAACTTCAGCAGGTACGTGCTGAAGATTTTAGAAATGAACTAAAAAACTTCAGGAGATTAATCCGAAGTTTTTTACAGAAAACGATAGCATGTTTCAGCATTAATTACATAGTATACATCATTAACCTACACAATTAAAGTAGTAATTATATTGCGTTTGGGGGTATGTGTTAGTGTAATAAATACATTCCTATCATATTCATGCACGCTTTTCATTAGACAACCTTTAAAATTTCTTTTTACCTTTTCATATACCATGCAAAAGTTTTTTCCCCCTATATAAGCACGCTATTCCTTCTGAGTTTATTCACTCAAACACATACATTTTAGCAGATATAAAATACAAAAAGGAGAAAAATGGATGCTGTCATTAGGCAAATAGTGGACGAGATCAAGCAAGACATAATGGAGGCATTTGAGTTGAAGATTGATGAGGTGATAGAAAAGTACGACAAGGAGCTCAAAGAAATTAACAACAAGCTTGATATGCTTGTGATGTATGCAATATTTGACAATCTTGCTGATGAAGATGCTCGTCCATCTGGAAGCGACAACGATGATGATGATGGAATGGACGATTAATTTTTTTGTTTTGTTTATTTATGTAATTTGTTTTTATATTTTATTGTGTTTTAATAAAATATTAAGTTTTTTCTGCATTTCTTTTAATATTTATTCTATTTAAATTCGAAAAATAGCAGAGGAAACGAACTATTCGAAGTTTTCTTAGTAATAACAAAAAAACTTCAACTGCTTATTCGAAGTTTTTTTAGTGCAGTATGATTTTTTAGTTTAGCTAGTGTAGGAGGAAAACTTCAGCCTCCTGCTGAAGTTTTTGAGTAATAACAAACAAACTTCAGCTGCTTGGCCGAAGTTTTTTTAGTGCAATATCATTTTTTAATTTAACCAGTGTAGGAGGAAAATTTCAGGCTCCTTCTGAAGTTTTTAAGTAATAAATAAAAAACTTGAGCTGTTAGGCCGAAGTTTTTTTAGTGCAATATGATTTTTTAATTTAACCAGTGTATGTGAAAAATATGCTGAAGTTTTTGAGTAACAACAAAAAAACTTCAGCTGCTTGGCCGAAGTTTTTTTAGTGCAATATCATTTTTTAATTTAACCAGTGTAGGAGGAAAATTTCAGGCTCCTTCTGAAGTTTTTAAGTAATAAATAAAAAACTTCAGCTGTTAGGCCGAAGTTTTTTTAGTGCAATATGATTTTTTAATTTAGCCAGTGTATGTGAAAAATATGCTGAAGTTTTTGAATAATAACAAAAAAACTTCAGCTGCTTCACCCATTATCGGATTACATTTGAAGATACTGCTATCAAATCCACTTCTACTATGCATTGAGCTCTTCTTCCTCTGGTATGTCTCTTGGTTATTTCATACTTTTCGTTCTTGATAGACTGGTTTTCCTATCTTGTTTGTTTATTCAATTCCTATATTCTTGGAACTAGAATGTAATAAGAAGTTTTTTTAGTGCAATATCATTTTTTAATTTAACCAGTGTAGGAGGAAAATTTCAGGCTCCTTCTGAAGTTTTTAAGTAATAGATAAAAAACTTCAGCTGTTAGGCCGAAGTTTTTTTAGTGCAATATAATTTTTTAATTTAGCCAGTGTATGTGGAAAATATGCTGAAGTTTTTGAGTAATAACAAAAAAACTTCAGCTGCTTGGCCGAAGTTTTTTTAGTGCAATAT